>NC_060172.1:3563866-3565312 GCF_021292245.1 Micropterus dolomieu | reverse complement strand
TCTCTGTCTGTCCTCACTCACCCTGTCCTAACTGACCTGTCTCTCTCTGTCTCTGTCTGTCCTCACTCACCTGTCTCACCTATCCTCCTCAGGCCTAACGTGGTTCTGGGAGTCACCAATCCGTTCTTCATTAAGACTTTTCAGAACTGGCCTCATGTGGTCCGGCTGGGAGACGTCAGGATGGCAGGTAAGAAGAGACGGTTCTGAGGTGATGACTCAGGGATGACTCGCCTGTTTACCTGTCTCATGTCTTTCAGGTGATTTACCGAAACAGGTGAAGGTGAAGAAACTGTCCAAGCTGAAAACCCTGGACACTAAACCAGGTCACCTGACTCTAAACTCAGTCTCATGCTGAAGAACATCCTGTTTTATTGTGAAGAACATCCTGTTTTGTTGTGGTAAATGCTGACTTCCTGTCTGCAGGTATCTACACGGCGTACAGGACGTACCTGCACAAAGACAAGCTTCTGATCAAACGGCTGCTAAAGGTGAACGAACGTGACATGAAGACATGTAAAGATTATTTATCGTTATTGATCGTTATCGTGTAAAGTTTATTGATAGTTATCGTTGACACAAAGACGTGTAAAGATTATTAATCGGTGACACGGACACGTGTTAAGATTATTGATCGTTATTGTTGACATGAAGACGTGTAAAGATTAAGATGTGTAAAGATTATTGATCGTTGACACGGACACGTGTTAAGATTATTGATCGTTATTGTTGACATGAAGACGTGTAAAGATTAAGATGTGTAAAAATTATTGATCGTTGACACGAAGACGTGTAAAGATTATTGATCGTTGACACGAAGACGTGTAAAGATTAATGATTGTTGACACGAAGACGTGTAAAGATTATTGATCGTTGACACAAAGACGTGTAAAGATTATTAATCGGTGACACGGACAGGAGTTAAGATTATTGATCGTTATTGTTGATATGACGACGTGTAAAGATTATTAATCGGTGACACGGACACGAGTTAAGATTATTGATCGTTATTGTTGATATGACGACGTGTAAAGATTATTAATCGGTGACACGGACACGAGTTAAGATTATTGATCGTTATTGTTGATATGACGACGTGTAAAGATTATTGATCGTTGACATGAAGACGTGTAAAGATTATTGATCATTATCGTTGACATGAAGACGTGTAAAGATTAATGATTGTTGACACGAAGACGTGTAAAGATTATTGATCGTTATCGTTGACATGAAGACGTGTAAAGATTAATGATTGTTGACACGAAGACGTGTAAAGATTAATGATTGTTGACACGAAGACGTGTAAAGATTATTGATCGTTATCGTTGACATGAAGACGTGTAAAGATTAATGATTGTTGACACGAAGACGTGTAAAGATTATTGATCGTTATCGTTGACATGAAGACGTGTAAAGATTAATGATTGTTGACACGAAGATGTGTAAAGA
>NC_060172.1:3556371-3563846 GCF_021292245.1 Micropterus dolomieu | reverse complement strand
GAAGACGTGTAAAGATTAAGATGTGTAAAAATTATTGATCGTTGACACGAAGACGTGTAAAGATTATTGATCGTTGACACGAAGACGTGTAAAGATTATTGATCGTTGACACGAAGACGTGTAAAGATTATTGATCGTTGACACGAAGACGTGTAAAGATTATTGATCGTTAACACGAAGACGTGTAAAAATTATTGATCGTTGACAAGAAGACGTGTAAAGATTAATGATTGTTGACACGAAGACGTGTAAAGATTATTGATCGTTGACACAAAGACGTGTAAAGATTATTAATCGGTGACACGGACACGAGTTAAGATTATTGATCGTTATTGTTGATATGACGACGTGTAAAGATTATTAATCGGTGACACGGACACGAGTTAAGATTATTGATCGTTATTGTTGATATGACGACGTGTAAAGATTATTGATCGTTGACATGAAGACGTGTAAAGATTATTGATCATTATCGTTGACATGAAGACGTGTAAAGATTAATGATTGTTGACACGAAGACGTGTAAAGATTATTGATCGTTGACATGAAGACGTGTAAAGATTATTGATCATTATCGTTGACATGAAGACGTGTAAAGATTAATGATTGTTGACACGAAGACGTGTAAAGATTATTGATCGTTATCGTTGACATGAAGACGTGTAAAGATTAATGATTGTTGACACGAAGATGTGTAAAGATTGATCGTCAAACAGAATCGTGTTTGTGTCTTTAGGGGATCCAGAGGAAGAGACCGTCAGAGGTCCAGACCGCCATCCTAAGGAGACACCTGTTAGAGCTCACGCAGAGCTTCATCATTCCGCTGGTGAGAAACAGCCAATCACATCGCTCTGTTCACTACATGTCGTGACGATGACTCGTGATCCAGTTTGTCCAATCAAAGAGCAGAAAATCTGTGTATTGAGTTTAACCCTGTGTCTTGTCTGATAGGAGCGGTACATGGCGAGCCTGATGCCTCTGCAGAGATCGGTGACGCCGTGGAAGGTAACAGGAAGTGGATCACCTGTGATGTCAGCAGTGTGGGGGGGACACCTGGTTGATTCTGTCTGTGTGCTCAGACTCCTCCTCAGGTTCGACCCTTCAGTCAGGAAGAGTTCATGTCCACTCTGGATCACACCGGGCCTCAGCTCACGTCAGTGCTCAAAGGTGATTGGATGGGACTGTACAGGTGAGTCATTCAGGTGTGTTCAGGATGTTTTAAAGGTCTTTTCCTGTTTCGCTTCTCAGGAACTCATTTCTGTTGTTCTGAACTCGACAGGAAGTTCTTCAGGTCTCCCAACTTTGATGGATGGTATCGTCATCGACATAAAGAGATGACTCAGAAACTGGAGAGTCTTCACCTGGAGGTCATCTGTGACGCCGTGAGTCCCTCCATCAGTAAACATAAACAGCTGTTTACTGTAAACATACAGCTTTTAGAATGTAAACATCTACTAAACAGCTGTTCACTGTCAACAAACATCTGTGACTCTGTGAGTTCCTCCATTAGACCACTGTTGACAGTAAACACCTGGTGAACCTGGTGCCCTGTCCTCCCCAGGACCTGCTGAGGTGGACCAAAGACAAGTCCGAGGTGGAGATCGTGGACCTGGTTCTGAAGCTCAGAGAGAAGCTGGTGAGCGAATCAGAGCCAGAAACTGAATCTGAAAGAAAAGTCAAAGGTTTGAAACCATAAAGTCAGAATAAAAACCAGTGAGGAGAGAGAGTAACAAAGCTTCCTGTCACTAACACTGTGAGGTCACCTGTGTAATGACACAGGTACACAGGTGAGTCGGCCAATCAGGTAACGTGTCATCGCATTAATCAGATGTGCTTTCAAATACTGAGACGCATTTTTACCCAGGTTTTTCAGATAAAAGCTTACAGGCGCGTCTGAAGTCTTTAATTCTAGTGACAGGAAGTGTGTTTCTGACTGCTGTTTTTCAGATTAAAGCTCGACGGCAGCAGCTGCAGGTGAAGGACGGAGTTTTAAACAAACTGGATACTTTTATAAACTCCATCATCAGAACGCTGCCTGGAGACCTGCAGACGGTCCTGAGTACACACTAAGTACACACTAAATACACAGTAAATACACTGAATGTATACAGTACAGACCCACAGTGTCGCAGCAGCTCGTCAGATGTTTTTTGGGGAACGTTTGGATGTAATGTTGCTGAGACCATTTGTTTTCATTCATTTCAGCTTCACACATTTGTAATATTCTAATTTAATAAAAGTTCTGCCTTCAAAAGATAAATGACTGTATTTTATTTCATTGTTCATTGACATTGTAATGAGAAGTTAATTTCTGCTGACTACAGAACACAGCTGAACTCAGTGACGGAACATTAAGAGTAGCACGCCACGTCTTGTTTGTGGAATCCTTTGCAACTAAACATAGAATCTCTCCTGGTGCATGTTAACAAGTCCTGCGATCCGAATGACGCATCGTGATCGGATTAGGAACTTTTTCAGCTGAGCCTCAGAGTCACGCTCATTAAATATCTTTTTTATGACTCTTGAAGAAAGGCCCAGATGTTAAAATCGTTTTGATCTGAAAGTAAAGATGAAATGTTGCCTCGACTAGAAAACAACGTGGAATCCCTGAAATGAACCAAACTGAGTTTGTGAAGCAGGAAAAAGTTTAATTTCAACAAGGGAATCAAAAATATACATGAGTGATTTGAGTTTCTCACAGCTGTTCATACAGGAGCAGCTGACAGAAACTGAACTTCATCAAGTTTTTCTATGAATTTAAATGTCACATGATCATCAGGAAACTACAGCCCCCTTCATATCAACATCCTGTCAGAGGTTTAAGAAACTACAGATTCTTCTTCAGGGGTTTTAGGATCTCTTGCCAGCGGTCCACCAGGTCGCCCCCTGCAGCCTCATGACGCTGAGTTTCTCCTGCGGGCTGAAGTGCAGGATGGTCAGGATGGCGGTGAGCGTCTGCTGCCTCCCGCTGGCGTCCTGCAGTGTCAGGAACTTGTAGATGACGTTCTTCAGGTACTCCATGTTGGCGCCCTCTCTGCTCTGATCTCTGATCAGCTTGTCGAGTTGTACTCGCAGCTCGTACACCTCCTCGTCGTGTCGCTCTCCGTTGGCGATCAGCCTCGCCTGCAGCTGGTGGAGGTCCTCCTCCAGCCGGTGCTTCTGGCGCCGCAGGCCGGCCGCCTCCACCTCCTTCCTGGCCAGCTGCTCGGCGTACAGCAGCAGTGTGGGCTCGTTGGGCGTCGCTCGCTGCAGGGCCTGGCTGATGATGTCACCCTCGCTCTCGGGGCCAGACTCGTGGTCGTCGGCGACCATCTTGTCCGTGTCGCTGCTGCAGCTGAGCGCGGCGGTCCGCAGCCTCTCCAGCTCCTGGTCTTTCTCGTCCAGGAGCGCCATGGTTCTCTCTCTCTGTTTGTGAAGCTCCGCCTCCAGGCGCAGCAGGTCGTCGCGGTGCAGCGCCTCCAACCTCTCCACTTCCTGTCTGTGAGTCTGCTGCAGCGCCGCCGCCTGCTGCTGCCGCTCCTCCAGCTCGTGGCGGTGTCGGGCCTCGGCCTCGTCGCTCTGGATCCGCAGGTTGATGTACTTCTCCTTCAGCTCCGACAGCTGGTCCCGGATCTCCTCCAGCTCCTTGGCCTGGCAGCCATCTTTGGTGTTCTTGTTCTTCAACACCACCTGCGCTCGCAGCTTGTAGCGCTCAAACTCGTCCTTGAGCTGCCGCAGCTCCTGCTGGTAGAACAGCGCCGAGCCTTTGTCTCCGCTGAGCTCAGCCTCGGTCTCCACGAGGTTCTGGATCTGGATATTCTGGTCCTGGTTCCTCTGAGCCGCTAGCTGCAGCAGTTTCTTCACCTTCTCCAGCTTGTCCTTCAGCAAGCTGACGTCCAGCTGAGACTCGTCCACGCCGAGGTCAGAGGTCGTCCTGCTGGAGGCGGCGATGGCGAGCGTTTTGTTCTCCGTATCGAGCTGCAGGATCCGGTCCCTGAGCCTCTGAGCGGTCTGCTGGTCTCTCTGCCTCATCTTCTCACAGGATCCCAGCAGCTCCGACAGTTCAGAGACTCTTTGCTCCAGACCGGCAACCCTCACCTCTGCCGCCTGAGCGCGCTCACGCGCACGCTCCTCCGCATCACACGCCTGTAGAAGACACAAACCGTCATGAGACACCGAAGACTACGTGGGAAAAGGTCTGTACTTGTACCTTTCTAGTCTTTAGACCTCATCACAACCTTTTACACAGTGACGGAGAGTCTGGGGTTCAGTTTCTTGACCAAGGTCACTTTGACATGTAGACTGGGGGAGATGGGGATCGAACTGTTCTGGAAATTGGACGACCGCTCTCCCCCCTGAGCCACAGTTTCCCCTGTCCCCTAGACCTGGTTTTAGATACAACAGAGACCGGATCTAACTAAAACCAGGTCTAAACTAACCAATGCAGTTCCGGCTCTGTTGTACCTTCAGGTTGTGGAACCGCTTTGGTTAGTTTAGACTTGAGCTGCTCGAATGTCATTTTTTGAGCTTCGATAGAAATTAAGAACGAATAATCAAAGCCGAACCGGGTTGGTGGCTGCTGTGCAGAGCAGAAGGAACCGTAGCTGAGGGTCCAGAGAGGGTCTGATCCAGCAGGTCCAGAGCAGAATCCAGGAATAGTTTCGCCGGGGCGGGGGTCCAGGCGGAGAGCAGACGGGATGAGCGGTGTTTCCCGTAGCGGAACTAAATCTAACATGTTATTATGCAAAATATTAATATGCAGAGTTTGTTTCCAGCCTACAGTTTGAAACTGATTAATTTTAGAATGTAAGAATTTGACTGTTTTGATCTGAAATGAAATTAAGCAGTTGTAAAATTTATAAATGCCATAACTTCCACCCTGCTGCTGTCATCACTCAGGTTAAAGTGCTCCCACACAGCTGAGGGCTTCTTTTAGTTTCCCCTTTGATGTGAACTGGAGCGTTGCGTTCACTGCTGTCAGCGGAGGTCAGGCGCGCAAAAAAACCCTTAATAATCGAATCTCATAATTGAAAATCTAATGTGTGCGCCCAATGGTCGAATATTCTAATATTCGGGTCCAGCCCTAGTTTAGACCTGGTTTTAGTTAGATCTGGGAGGCAGAGAGGGAGAGAGGGAGAGGAGATGATGAGAGAATATTTGCGCTGCGTGGAGCTCTGTCATCAAATACGATTTTACCCATTTTAAAATCAATGGAAAATCAGCATTGATAATGTGGCAGGACGCCACAAATAAATCAGTGTGTGGGAAACGCCTCCTGGATCGCCAGCTGGATCTTTGCCTTTATGAAGGCGTGAGTGTCAGCATCTGTGACTGAAGTAAAGTTAATGTGCTGAAGGCTGCAGGGACGTGAGGCTACGCGCTGCAACATCATCCTCACTTTGATCACGTTACAAGACCAGAAACCGCTCCACAGGTCTCAGTTACTGCTGACAGTTTAAGATATATGCATATTAGCAAGTTATGGCAGAAGAGAGAAAAGGCTTAACAGCCAATGATAACTTACATCGTGATCAACCACCTTTATTCGTCATGGTTAGAGTTTATTTTTATTGTAGAAAACACTTAACGGCTTATTTCAACAACCCGAAACATAAATTGGTGTTGAAACAGTATCAGATTACAAACAAGCCAAAAGAAAGAAGGAAACTGTGTCTTATTAAAGTATCATAATGCGTCTGTGTTGCAGGATTTTGCTAAATGTGGTTGATGGATTTTATCGTTTGAGTTTCAGAACGTGCGTCGCTTTAAATGTTGCTGCCGCAAGGAATTGTGGGACTGCATTCTCTCCTTTCCTTTCATAAAGGATGGTCCGGTGTACCCTATGCTAAAGGAGATATGAAAGGAAGCATTGAGGCTCCTTTCCTCGGCTTCTAGAGAATCCGAACAGCTATCATCACGACTGCCACTGAAATACTTCCAGTTCACTTCACTCAGTCAGAACCTTCCTGAGCAAAAAAGATTTTTCGGGTGCAGCCCTGGTTTTAGTTGCAGAACTGCTTTGGTTAGTTTAGACCTGGTTTTACTTAGATCCGGTCTCTGTTGTACCTTCCTGGTCTCGATGTGGAACTGCTGTGCTTAGTTCAGACCTGGTTTTAGTTAAATCTGGTCTTAGTTTTACCTTCCTGGTCTCGTTGTGGAACTGCTGCTGGAAGTGGTTTTTCAGCTTTGTCAGCTCTCGCTGCAGTTCGTCCACTCTGGGATCTGGTTTCTTCTGGTCCTCCTCGGCGGCTTGCAGCCTCCTCCTCAGCTCATCTCTCTCCTCCCTCACCTTGCTCAGGTGAGCCTCAGACTCTGCCCCCCGGTCCACGGCTTGTGATGTCATGAGGAGCGTGGCGTTGGCGTCCTGTAGGCGGAGCTCTGCTTCCTGTCGCAGGTCTCTCTCCTGCTGCAGGATCCGCTGCAGCTCTCGCAGCTGCTGGACGTGGTCTCCCTGCTCCTGCTCCCTCTCGTGCTGCTGCGTGATGATGCGAGCGCGGCTCTCAGCCAACTGCTGCTGCAGGGCATAGAGCTCCGCCTCATGCTGCGTGGTCACGGCGACCAGGCGCTCCTGCAGCTCCTCCACCTCCTGCTTCAGCTGGCGCTTGTCGGCCTGGAAGTTCGCCTCCATCCGAGACTTCTCCTGCGTCACTGTGGCCAGGGCGCTGGTGAGCGTGCTCAGTTGGCTCTTCTGCCGGGCGGCTCGGCGGTCCACCTCTGCGCTTGCCTGTTGCTGCCGCTCCACTCCCACGGTGGTGCTCTCTGAGCCGCCAGCATCGGGGTCGGACCTGAGGGACTGCAGGGAGGAAACATCACGTGAAACTGCTGCCACAATCTACATGCGTCATCAACCAGTACGACTTCATGCCACCATCGGATGTTGCACATTTATTATCGCTAACTCCACTGTGTAACTCCTGCGCCCGGCCGGAGTGTGATAACAATAGTCATATTCTAGTCGAGTTAACCATGGTTTAATCGACTATATCATGGTCTCGCTGCCCTCTAGTCAGGTTCGTCTTGCTCTAGTTGACTTGGTCATGCTATCCTTTCGTCAAGTTTGTCACGCTCTAGTCGACTTTGTCATGGTCTCGTCTCCCTCTAGTCGACATGGTCATGCTATCCTTTAGTCAAGTTTGTCACGCTCTAGTCGAGTCGGTCATGGTCTCGTCGCCCTCTAGTCGACATGGTCATGCTATCCTTTAGTCAAGTTTGTCACGCTCTAGTCGACTTTGTCATGGTCTCGTCTCCCTCTAGTCGACATGGTCATGCTATCCTTTAGTCAAGTCTGTCACGCTCTAGTCGAGTCGGTCATGGTCTCGTCTCCCTCTAGTCGACATGGTCATGCTATCCTTTAGTCAAGTCTGTCACGCTCTAGTCGAGTCGGTCATGGTCTCGTCGCCCTCTAGTCGACATGGTCATGCTATCCTTTCGTCAAGTCTGTCACGCTCTAGTCGAGTCGGTCATGGTCTCGTCTCTCTCTAGTCGACATGGTCATG
>NC_060172.1:3541611-3556271 GCF_021292245.1 Micropterus dolomieu | reverse complement strand
CAGGTGAGTGTCAGGTGGGCCAGGTGAGTGTCAGGTGGGCCAGGTGAGTGTCAGGTGGGCCAGGTGAGTGTCAGGTGGGCCAGGTGAGTGTCAGGTGGGCCAGGTGAGCGTCAGGTGAGTGTCAGGTGAGCGTCAGGTGAGCGTCAGGTGTGTGTCAGGTGAGCGTCAGGTGAGCGTCAGGTGGGCCAGGTGAGTGTCAGGTGTGTGTCAGGTGTGTGTCAGGTGTGTGTCAGTCAGGTGGGCCAGGTGTGTGTCAGGGGTGTGTCAGGTGAGCGTCAGGTGTGTGTCAGGTGAGCGTCAGGTGAGCGTCAGGTGAGCGTCAGGTGAGCGTCAGGTGAGCGTCAGGTGGGCCAGGTGAGTGTCAGGTGTGTGTCAGTCAGGTGGGCCAGGTGTGTGTCAGGGGTGTGTCAGGCGGTCCAGGTGTGTGTCAGTTGTGTTACCTCTGGCAGGAGAGCGGGGTCGTTCTGCAGCAGCAGCAGGAACAGCTGGTCTTCGTTGAGCTCGTGCAGCGTGCACTCTCTCAGTAATCCGTAGTTGTGATCAGAGTAAATGTCGTGGGAGAATTTACACGACTTCCTGCGTCAAACGACAGCAACGTCAACGAGATCAGACACGAGCTGCTCCGTGACACTACTTCATATTTACACAGGAAGCGGACACAACAGCAGCTATGAAACAAGTCAGCACAGCTTTGTCCTGATCGATCCCAACTCCATTTAGAAAACAGGCATTTTAAAAGATGTTTGTTTTCATCTCGCTGACAGACCTGACAAAGCATGAAGTCAGATGTTACACAAATCAGCATCATGATGGAGTTACTTCAGCGTCATTTTGATAATTTAATAAAGCACCCCAAAACAGCAGAGTACAGTGAGGTCACTCAGCTAGCTCTCACACTTAATGTCAGTGTGCAACTGGATTATCACATTAAACACAAGTACTGGACCGGGACTCAGCAGATCCTCAACATTAAATGACTTTAGTTGTCCTCTCATCACATCACTGACGTTAGTTCACTTTCATTTCTCTGTAAATCAGGAAGCCTCACACACAGTCAGCTGTTCCGGTAACAAAAGGTCATGATGTCATCACCTGGATGTTTGTGTTTAACAGACTGAAGAAAATATATTCATGAGAGGAAGGACTTTCTGCTGGATCACGCTGAGGTCCTATTGTGACCCTTTATCTCTTTACCTTTTGAATTTAAGGAGGATCTCTCCATCCTTTGTTCTTCAGAGGCTGAAACAGCTGTTTTTATAGGACTGTTCATTTTGCTCTGATGTTCAGGATCAATAACACACCTTCTTTTACTTAAATATACTTTATATATATATCTATATATATTTGTGTGTGTGTGTGCGCGTGCTGCAGTTTCATTTCTGGCCCTCATGTTTAGATAAACTCTGACTTGTTTCCCTCCTGTGTAATAAAACAGCTGATGTGCAGAGAAACTTTCTGTTTCCTTAACTTTCGATTCGTCTCTGCGCGGCTTGTTTGTATCACTCCGCAGGAAATAGTCCGCTTTCAGTTAGAAGTTTAAAGAGCGGAATCTATGGACATTTTACGGTGTTTTACAACTACGGAAACCTGGAAGCAAAGAGGCACCCAGCGGTTTAACTGACCAGGATCAAGTCCGGAGTTTCGGGCTGAACTTGTTGTTTTCTGACTGCGACACTGACACACCTGCGCGCGTGCTCACCTGCCCTTGGCGAACCTGCAGTTCCCGTAGACGAAGAACTTGCAGAGGTGCAGCTGCTGGCAGCCCCCCCCGCCGCACTTCCCCCCGCCGTAGCCGCTGCACAGCCGCAGGGACGTCCTGGCGACCACCGCGCGGTCCTCCAGCCGCTCCCCTACCAGCAGGAAGCGGGAGCACCGGCTGATGATGAAGCAGAACTCTTCCTCGGTGATGCTGCAGCGCTGCAGCAGCTTCCGGTGCAGCTGCAGCATCTGCATGGCTCCGCTGCTGCTGCACAGCAGGCTGGTGGCCAGCTGGACCTCGGTGCTGTAGGCAGACATGGTGCTCGGACCAGCTGCTGGGCTCATCTGAGGAGGAGGGAGGAAGCGCAGGGAGGTACCTGCCCGTCCTCACCTCCGCCCCAGACTGTCAGAATAAAAGCATGGATCCTGACAGCCAATCACAAGCTGTTGTCTTTTGAAATCTTGTTTCATTGTTATTCATTATTTCAGGCAGTTTTTCTGATTTATTGGCCTTCATCATTTTACTTTAGCTTGGTCAGCGTCACCATGCATGGACTCAGATCACTAAAGTGGAGCAGTGACTCTGATTCATAGTTGATCATTAGTTAGATTAAATATATGAAACTGCACACACACATCCAGGGAGGGAAGAGAGAAAATAAAAACAGGAAGTAAAGGAGAACAAAGATACCTCGTTAAGGACTGATCATCAATCAAACAACTCATTCTCTAATCTTTACTTTTAATTTAACAGCAGTTTATTCACTTTATACAGTTTAATACTTATTTCCTGTAATGAAGCTGATTTATTCACTCTGGACAAGAGCAGAAGAACAAACCAATGGACAGAAGGAAACCTTCAGGGCCCCCGGGGGTTTGGGGAGTCTGGATGGTCAGACTCGCTGCTCTCTCAGTCGCCTGTAGACAAATCAGCAAAATATTATAGAGACCAAGTCCACAGGCTGCTCGTTAACCTTCTGAATCACCTGTTAGATTTCACTAAAAGAAAAGGTGAAACTCCAGGTTATTTTATGTACAGAGCATTTGAGCACACGTGCCCCTCACAAACGTAATCCTTCCTCTGGTTGACCTGTAGGGAGATCCATCCCCGTCACCCCACCGACCAGCCTCAGCCCACCCCCTCCATCCTAGAGAGGGAGGTCAACAGACTGTTCAGGAGGCAGAAACCCCTGCAAGGCAGCGGGGCCCGACTCTGTCTCTCCATCCACCCTGAAGCACTGTGCTGATCAGCTGTCCAAGGACCACTGGACTAAACGACTACAGACCCGTCGCCCTGACCTCTGTGGTTATGAAGTCCTTTGAACCCCTTGTGTTGTCCCACCTAAAATCCATTACAGACCCACTCCTGGACCCCCTGCAGTTCGCCTACAGAGCCAACAGGTCTGTAGATGATGCAGTAAACATGGCCCTTCTCTACATCCTCCAGCACCTGGACTCCCCAGGAACCTACGCCAGGATCCTGGTTGTGGATTTCAGCTCTGCTTTTAACACCATCATCCCGGCCCTGCTGCAGCACAAGCTCTCCCAGCTGAATGTGCCTGACTCCACCTGCAGGTGGATCACTGACTTCCTGACGGACAGGAAGCAGCAGGTTAAGCTGGGAAAACATGTCTCTGATTCCAGGACCATCAGCACCGGATCCCCTCAAGGCTGCGTTCTTTCCCTCCTTCTCTTCTCCCTGTACACCAACAGCTGCACCTCCAGTCACCAGTCTGTCAAGCTCCTGAAGTTTGCAGATGACACCACCCTCATTGGGCTCATCTCTGGTGGGGACGAGTCCGCCTACAGGTGGGAGATCGACCATCTGTTGACCTGGTGCAGCCAGAACAGTCTGGAGCTCAACGCTCAGAAGACAGCGGAGATGGTCGTGGACTTCAGAAAGAGCCCAGCTCCACCCTCTCCCATCATCCCCCATTAATCATGATTCCCCAGTCACCACTGTGGACTCTTCCGCTTCCTGGGCACCATCATCTCCCAGGACCTCAAGTGGGCGCTGAACATCACCTCCCTCACCAAGAAGACCCAGCAGAGGATGTACTTCCTGCCGCAGCTGAAGAAGCTGCCAAAGACAACGATGGTGCACTTCTACACCGCCATCATTGAGTCCATCCTCACCTCCTCCATCACCATCTGGTACGCTGCTGCCACCGCCAGGGACAAGGGCAGGCTGCAGCGTGTCATTCGCTCTGCAGAGAAGGTGATTGGCTGCAATCTTCCTTCTCTTCAGGACCTGTACGCCTCCAGGACTCTGAGGCGAGCAGGAAAGATTGCAGCTGGACACAAACTGTTTCTTCCCGTTGCTGCTCAACAAAGGCCTGGGACCCCCACTGACTCTGACTCTGACTCTCCTGGGCCCTTCCCCTCCCCCGTTAATGTTTGCACAATTCATTTATTGCACATGTAAATACTTGTATATGTTCTATCAATCTCATATTTTTTAGATATCTTTATATTCATAGGTTTATGTTTATCACCAAATCAAATTCCTTGAATGTATAAAACCAACTTGGCAATAAATCCTAGTGTGATTCTGATTCTGATTCTTAAACATGAAGCAGTTTGTAAATGTTACTTTAAATTGTTCATAGTTTTTAATCTTTGATGAGAAAAACACTAGAAACACAGAGCGTGAATCTTCAACATGGTTTGATGGTTTATTCAATATTTAACTTCACACTTTTACATGATTCTTCACTTTGTTTTTCATTATCTGCACAAAAATCTCAGTTTAAAATGTTAAATGTCGCATCTGTCCTGACAAGAAATGCAGTTGAAAGAAAGAAAGTCAAACACACCAAACTGAAGGAGCTCTGTCAGCAGCAGGTTTAAGACACTTTGTGGAACTAAAAGTGTGTTTTATTGTAATCAGGGGGAAAAGAGTTGGCAATCTTCACTAGTGGGATTTAACACAGAAGTGTCATGAATGCATCATCAGTGTTGGTTGACAGGCGGCGTTGAACTGGTGCTACAGTGAGTCCTCATCAGTCGGATGGTTTTGGGAGGCAGTTGGGGTCTCAGGACGCAGTCTGCGATGAACATCGTTTGAAGCTGGTCAGAGGACTTTCAGTCCACAGAGGTATGAAAACAGTTGTGAGGGTTCCAGTCCAGCGGTGAGCAGCAGCAGTTTCTCCCTCAGCCGTCCTGCAGCAGGTCGTACGATCCTCCGTTCACCACCTCGTGTTTGTCCTCCGCCTGCAGACAGACAGTAGGTCTGCAGTTAACACGGCTAACTGCTTCATTCTGTCATACTGTTCTTCTGCTGATCTCCAACAGTCGTCAGGCGTGAAACTATGTGACTTATTTTTAGTATAAATCGTTTGTTCAATAACTGTAAAAATGTCAGCTTCAAATATTTAAAACCCCCAAATTGGTTTCATTTGTAAAGATGTGAATTAAGTTTAAAGCAAGCTATTAATGTAATGTAATAACATTTTGATCCAAACGATGTATTGACTGATTCTGTAAGGAAACGATGACTCAGCTGCTGACTCACTGTGACATCAGATGTCTTGGACTCTGCAGGTTCTGGAGCCGCTTCGTAAACCGGGTTAGAGATGCTGCGACTGCAGTCTGCAGGTGGAGCGTCTTCCTCCCCTTCATCCTCCTGTCAGAACAACCAGGTTACACCAATATCATCGAATATCTATAATAACTGAGAAAGGTATAAAGGTATATGTGTTTATATTAATCAAAGTATGATACTTAAAAGTTACACTGCATTATACAAATATTAATCAAATGTGTTTTACTGACACTGACAGTATTACACTGCATGTACTAATCCTAATGTGTAAAACATGTTTAACTAACATGTTATAAAAATGTTTAGCTTAAACTTAAATTAATGTTTTACTTAGTAAACCAATAAATGTCTTATACTAATTTACTTATACTAAGGAATAGTGATATTAACAAGTCTGGTTTTTCACTCTCTTGTGTGCCAGTGGACATTTTCTACTGATCCTCGGGGCAGCAGCTACGTCTCAACTGCACACTGACAGACTACAGACTTAGAACTACCAACAGTCTGACCTTGAAGTAGTGGAACTGGAAGGGCTTAGTGTTGTGGGTGTAGAAGTGGTATCCAACAAAGAGGACTCCGGCCACCAGAACAATCAGCAGCATCACCCCGACTCCCATCCCGGCCTTATGAGCCGCGTGCATCTGCAGAACCAATCACAGGCCTCCGCTCAGACATGGAGACGCTCAGAATACCAAAAAACTGAATACTGCGTCATTATGACATCACTTACCTCGTGGCGAGGAGGCGGGGCTTTCAGAGGTCCCTGGAGAACATGTATGATCCCGTTTATAGCCAGGATGTCCGATTCTGTGATGAAGCGGTCGTTGATGTAACGGGAAGACTGAGGAGACGAGAAAGGTTTCAAACTTCCTGAATCTGAACGTTAAAAACATCAACTACAGAAGGAACTCCACAGAACTTCATTCAAATATCTGCCGTTTCTAGAACCAGTGTAGCGTTAAGAACACATCAGGCTGACAGTGAAGTATGTTTGGTGCACGTTTGAGTCTCAGCCAACCAGGCGGCTGTTAGTGTTTGCTTGTACTGTCTCAGCTGAATCTAAACTGCCAGATATTCATAATTCCTGCCTGAAGGACAGTTTAGCGGGACGGGACGGGGCGCCCCCTAGTGTCCAGCAGCAGTAATAACTGACCAGAGCAGAGGGGTTGAGAAGGTCAGCGACTCCGAGGACGGTCAGACTGCCGACACGAGTTCTGATCCGACTGCCGTTCTTCAGCTGGCTGAGGAGCAGAGCCTGACCCTCCGACAGGTGGAACTCAATGGCCCGCTGAGACAGAGTCTGCAGGGACACATGGACAGGTGAGGACACATGGACAGGTAGAGGTGTAGTACCTGCTGTAAGTTCTTTGAGTGGGACTCACCTGGTTGGCAGGCAGGCCATTGTTGTCAGGTACAAACAGCGTGGACTGGACCATCACGTCACTGAGACGCTTCACGAACTGCTTCCCCGACTCCGACACCTGGGAGTAGTTCAGGATTTGCTGCAGAAGAAAAATAACACAGATGTCATGATTGAACATGAAGAGGTGGTGAAGCCCCATCTGACCTCAGACTGACCTCCTAAGCATGTGACGGGTCATGTGACTCGGCTATGAACAACACTGTTAGACGGCGAGTGCACTCACTGTGAGGAAGTTGGAGAAGGTCGGTGTGGATTCGAGGACCTGCAGCAGGTTTCCTACACAGCTGAAACCGTCTCCAAGGTAACCGGGTTTACACTCACACTTCACCTCTGAAACAGAACAAATATCAGCTGATTACTGATGATCACTACATCAGACAACACGTCGGATCAACACAATTTAGGTTACGACATCATTTCGGACGATAACAAGAAAAAAAAGTTTGTTATGTGAAGTTCATTCAAAGACGTTTTACTCTCTATATGATTATATATATACACTGTATATTTATTCTTATAAATGTTATTATGACTGTGGCAGTTTTTTAATCGCAAAGATAAACTGACAAAACACATTTGTAGCATTGACCTCTGACCTGTTTAATCCTCGTTCATCCTAATAGTTTTTTGCACGTTTGTGTTTTTCTCTTCTTGCTGTTATATTGTCACGAGATGTTAACTCATAATACCTCGTATGTTGACATGACTGCAACAAAAAAACTTGTAAGGACAGTTCCCAATAATTACATAATCATTTCATACTTTTCCTGTTCCTTAAAATGTATTACACTTGGCAAAAAATTTATACTGTCACAATCCAAGTAGAAAAGCTGTAAAAGATATTTGTTATATACCGTAAAAACTTTGAATAATAGCTTTTTTTGCTAAAATCACTGAATTGACCCTGCCTATATTTGGGACAGGCCTTTAATTCCTTTTGCACAAAACTGAAACTACTATGAAGCAGTTTAGTTATTTCAAACAGAATAATACTCAATAATAATAATAATCATGTGCAGCATGTCCATACTGACATATGTTTAAACCTTAATATTTGTATTAATGATCTGAGCAGCTTAGAAGCAGCCAAAGCGGCGGTTTAAGAGGTTTTCTACATCCAAAGTACTTCTATAAAATCAGACCTTCATTTTGTTGTTAATGTTTTGTTTTTTCTCTTTTGCTCTTTCTTGTATACTGTCACTAGAGGGCACTGTTCCTTTAGTTCAGTAGCGCTAACCTAAAACCTTTGTAATAAAATAATAAAAGTAATAAAAAGAAATTATCATGAGACCATCAGACAAGAAAACAGATTTAGGTTGAGTTAAAAACAAAATACTGATTCTATGACAATGAGAAAACTAAAATAATTCCACCACATCTCTCCAGGTCAGATTTGTTATTTGTCCCTTTACAGTAAACATCACTTTGTCATCAATCATCCATAGAAATGACGTATTTGACATAAACGGTATCTTTGCTCTTTGACCAATGAGTGAAAACCAGGTGTGGCCTGTTCTTTAATTCAGTAAACTCCCTTCACTTGACACTTTTCCCCCTCCACTTCCTCTCTCACCCTTCATCCGGTAGCAGAACGTGTCCCAGGTCTCGCTGAGGTTTTTGCGGGTGCCGTAGTCCACAATGCCCACGTGTCCAAAGCCACAGAGGGGGTTGGAGTAGGTGGTGGGGTACGCCACCCGGGCCTGGTCCAGCCAGCCAGCCGCACACATGTTCAACCCACCCTAGAGATCAACAGGACCAGCAGACAGCAGCTTTAAACAGAGTCCACATGAGATGCTCTAGTATCTGGGTCAGCAGGATGGTCTATGTGGGACCGAGTCAGAATAAACGACAGTGTGCGTGACCCAGTGCAGCAGGGAGGCTCACTGATGGCTTTCAAATAAATAATAATAACACACAAGACTTGTTACAAATACAAAAGGACACAACAGAAAACACTACAGGAAGCAACTCCTAATAACCTAAACACAAACATACATCTCCTATGAACTGCTGTATCTGTGTTGTGTTCACTGACCTGCTGAGCGTAGGACAGCTGAGTGTAGGTAGCCAGGCTGCCTCCCTCTGCAGCGCAGGCCTGTTGAGCTTCTGTGTAGTTCAGCTTGTACTGACCTTTATCTGAACGGTAGTGAAACACACCGAGCGTCGCGTCTGCACACAAACACACACACGTTACACCAGCAGACTGTTGCTCTGATTAATGTTAAATAATAAAGAAGACGGACTTTCTTTCAGTACCTCTTCCTGACTGGTCCCCCTTAGTAAAAGTTTTTCAGTTGTAAGTGATGGTTTTATTACTGATTCATTACCAATACTTCAGTTATCAGATCAACGTTTGGGTTGCCAGGTTGATACTTGCTTTGTTGGATACAGAACATCTAAACTAAAATTCATTAATTAAAACAACTTATTAACAGTTACAACCGCAGACTAGGAATCATTTATCAATGATTTAACTATTGTAATAAATGGAATACATACCAACGTTGGAACGCTGTAAACTACTTGTTATGTCCCTTTACTGATAACTTTATTAATGGACCAGGGAGGTCAACATGGGTCAATGTCCAATGAGATTTAACCACAGCACTGTGTTATCCAGGTACCTTCAAAGTGGAGGTCCGTACATTTGGCGTCTTGATGACATCGTCCGTTGTCTTGGAGACAGCGGCTGACTGGCAGCTGTTTCACCTGGCAGGTGAGTCCGTCTCCAATGTAGTTGTCCTTACAAGTGCACTTCCTCTTCCCCTGTTGACACAGACAGTTCAGGTGTTGCTGCAACCAACAGGTGTGATGGTGTAAACCAGTAAAGTACATCACGCTCTTCTCACCGGGGCCGTCATGGTGCAGGTGGCGTGTTCGTGGCAGCCTCCGTTGTCTCCGGAGACGCAGGGGTCGATGGGCTGACAGGTGAACCCGTCTCCAGAGTGACCTTTAGGACAGGTGCAGCTCACCTTTTCTCCTGTCTGAGAACACCTGGCTCCTTTAGCACAACCGCCGTTCCAGAACAGACACATGTCTTCCGCTACAGAGAGACAGAGATATCATTCTATAGTTCCCGCAATGCTTTGTCAACAGGAAGTTTAATGTTGCCATGGAAACAGTGAGTTAGAGTTAGATCACGACGTCCTCGGGAAGAGGAACACTGAATGATTCAACACCTGTTTCACGTCTGAGTTCTGTGGATTTACCTGTACAGGTGAATCCGTCTCCCTCATAAAATGGCCGACACACACAGGTGTTGTTTTCTCGGCACACGGCTTTTATAGAACATGGCGGAGAACACTGAAAGACTTCAGCTGCAGGAAACAGAGACCATGTATGAACGACGATTACACAACACACTGTTTCACACACACAACAGCAGAAGACAGCAATGCAACAGTAACGTGAATCTAACGTCATCTTTAGGTCTCTTGTGTACAAAACACTAATAACACTATTCACATTTTACACACTAAAGACCTGCACAGTCCATCTACACGCAACAAAATGCTCTTCAACATTTTCATACTTCACGTACGTTGTATATTTAGAATCAGTAATCTTTGATTTTTATCCTTTACATGTTTCTGCCCATCATCTTTAACACTGCAAAGCTGCAAACACATTTAATCTGTTGGACACACAGCAGGTAAAGTTTATCTATAGGTGTTGTTTTAGTGACTCAGTTTTATTCTTTTCATTGATCCTGTTTTTATCTTGCTGCCTGCTGGGCTGGATCAAGTGACCCATGTTACAGGAAGTGAGGAAGCAGCTTGAATTTCTCTTGTTGCTGCTGAACTTTGTGACGTCAGTTTGTTTGTCTGTTGGCGCTTTTGACTGTCTTGTTTTTAAGATACTAATAACTAACTTCCTCTTGTTGTACTTCTGCTGCATGAGATCAATGAGGTTTATCTGATGGATGATTATATCCAAAGCTCTCACGCACACATTCACACCTGGATGCTACCAGCTGCTGTTCTGACCATCGGGACGGGGGGACCCGGGGATCGAACCACCGACCCTGTGATTAGTGGCGACCTCCTGAGACACCTCTGGTCAGAATAAGAAGATAGTTCTTGAACTCACCCTGCGGGGTCTCACAGCGTTCTCCGGTCCAACCGGGCTCACAGAAACACGCACCTGTACCTTTCCGCCCGTCGTCACATGACCCGTGTTCTGAACAGTTACAGGCTGAGAACCAGACCAAGAAAACAAACGGTCAGGATCAGAAAACCTGCAGACATCAGACAGGAAACACTCTGACTTCTGCTCACCTTGACAGGCGAATCCGTGGAATCCAGCACTGCACAGCTCGCAGGCCACGCCCTCAAAACCCGCATCACAAGTACAGGTACCGTTACCAAGGTGACCGTCGTCACATTTACCACGGTTACTGCAGGGAGAGCCGACCCCGCCGGGACAGACTGGAGAGAGAAAGGCCATCGTTATAGAGGAAATTCTAAATATTAATGAACAATGAAAACATATTTAAGCAAACTCCTCCAGAGTCGTATGGAAGCCGAAACAGTCGCGCTGTAGAGACCTGCTAAAGATCAGCTCGCACGAATGAGAACACGTGAAATTTTAACTCGCACACTCTTAAAAATGGTCGCAGTCTGGAGCCCTGGCGTGAAATTAAAGTTTGCCTTGAGAGAAGTTTGAGTTTCAGTATCTCAGAAATAGTAAAGTTAGAAGCTACTGAGAGTCAACGCGCTTCCTGTCTTCCTGGAGGGACTGTGGTTTTTATTAAATGGCTCTCTGCTGTTGTTAAATCTGGAAGATGGTTTCTATCCAGCAGACGCTCGTCTCACCCAGACAGTCTCGTCCATAGTAACCATGGCAACACTTCGGCTGCCAGAAGTTGATGGCGCAGACGCTGCGGCAGCCGGTGTTTTTAGTGACGTAGGCGGTGGGAAGGTCGCAGCGCTGAACCTCCTGGAGACCAAACAAAGAGAAGGAATCAGAGACAGCTTCCTGACAGACCTGGTTCATGAACAGAGGACGACTCAGACCTTTAGTTTGGACTCTTTGGGGCAGCGGGAGGTCGAGGAGGAGCACAGTCGACAGCTCATCTGCCACAGAAGAAGAAACAGAAAGAGAAAAGTCAGAGCTGTTGGGTCAGACTTAGTGACCGTACAGCTAATCCTTCATGAAAACCTCTGAGACACTCTGTAAACTACTACAAAACACAGAAGCACCGTGTGAAGCTAATGGTTGTCCAGTTAATCAGCTGACTTCCTTCAGCCTTAAAAACACAGGATTACTGTGGAAAAGTTCTTTGTGAGCAGCAGAACCTGACGGGGAAGTTAGAGGCTCAGGAAACCTGTGCAGGTGTGATCAGAGCTCTGCTCAGGTCCACGTTTCTCTTTTATAAATCCTTTATTCTAAAAGACTGTTTTGATTTCTTTGAGCTATAAATCTAGTAAGTCAATACTGCGTCTTACTGTTGCCTATGGGCGTGTTGCTACGATCCTGTTATGCGTGAAATACCGGGTCATGTGTGGTTTATCAACCGGTGCTGCTAACATTGGCCAGCTCGCTGTTACCTTGACTTGTAATAATAAAAATAAAACGCAACCAACTCGTTTCCTAGTTTTGTTAACAGACGTCCTGAGCTCCAACTTTCGAGGTAAATGGAAAGCATCAATAGTCTACCCATCTGCCTCCTCAGGATTTCCTCAGCGGTAGAGTACGGGCTCCTTTCTGGCAGGCCAGACTGATAAAATGTTGGTATGTGCAGTCTTGGTAGATTCCAGCTAGTCTTTGGGTGTGTTACGGATTTAGCAAACAGTAAGGTGAGGATTTACCTGAATGTCAAACGTCGTCTGTTCATCACAGCGTCCTCCGAGGCTGGGCGGGGTCAGCAGGCAGTCGATCCCGTAGGCGATCCCACCAGTAAAGATGAGGTGTCTCTGAACGATCCGGCACTTTGCATCATTAACAAAGATTTCTCCCTGTTAAGAAGAAACAGCCCGATCAGTGAGTGCTGGCTCACAACTCTTCCTCTTCGTTTGTTTTCTGCTGTACTTACGATGTCGTCTGTTCCTCCACAGCTGAACGAGAGCGGTGAACCCTGCAGAGTCCGAGCCGAGTCCAGATGGATCAAACCTTCAGCATAAATCTGAGTGAGGGGAAGAAAAGTTTGAGGACAAACAGAAGCTGGACGGTTGATGCTACTGCACAAAACACCACAGCTTTCAGATCCTCCTGGTGGTTGAGCCACCACCTCAGTCCAGGTTTGCTGCCAACCCCCCTAAACTTTACTTTGTCCAGTCTTTTATTAAGATCACAAATTGAAGATCTCATTATCTATGAACAAAGATTTTGCAGTGATACATGGTTTTGTGTGAAAAAAACTTTTTTTCCACCAGCTGATTTCATTAAATGCAGACGATGCACAGTTCTACCTCCATATGAATCCCATAGATTATTGAATGCTGTATTTCCCCCCAAGTCGTTTCTAACTGCCTTGTTCTGAAGCACCTTGTAGCATCTGTTATTATTTTAATCTTCCTCACCTTCTGGGCCTGCAGGATGTGGTACTTCATATACTCCACCAGCTGTGGTCGGTTGTCTTTGTGGAACAGGAAGTCCTTCTGCTCCTGCGGCAGAGACGCCATGACGCCATCTGAAGGCAAGAAGACGGTCACCGGCTGGTACATCCCATCATTCACCAGGTTCATCACTCCTGTGTCCTGAAACAATTATACACAGATCATCACTGTGTGAATGAAACATGTAGTTCACTGTTTAACAAGAGATCTCCGAGTTCCCCTCAGTTCAGTCATCATTATGCACAAGCTGCAGGGGGGGTGAATAGCGAAAATTGGCTTAATTAAAGAAATAATATGCAAATTTGGTGAACAAGGCCCCTGAATTACACTTTTGCATTTGCGTCCCCTTTTCGAGACTCTGCACATTGTCATGGTGGAGAGGGTTTTTGTTCCTTGGTGACCCTGGTCACCCATTGGTCCCCCGAGGCAAACTAATCCATAATCCATAATGGGAGGCCAGAGCCTCCACATAGAGTTGGGATCACCTCTGCAGCACCAGCACTGAAGCCAAACTCCATGGAAAGGGACTAGAGTCTCTCCTTGTCTTATAGCGTTCAAGGTATCTGACCTTCTCGGAGTCTCTGGACCTGTGGACTCCACAGTTCTGCTGGTGGGTTTCATCTCATCTGGGGCGCGTTTGAGAAACCTGCACGAGAGTGATTAGGAGGAACGGCATGCTGCCCCATGTTTTTCATGGATTGTCACTAAGAAACCTTGTTAGTTCAGTGTAGCTGATACCTGAATCTTTCAGGCCCAAGATCAATGACCACCTTTGTGTCATGGGCTCTCCAACACTCATAAAGAGCTGGTGGTGGTGGTCAGCTGGTGGTGACATGGATCAGGTGGTGGGGGAGGCTGTTGGACAGACCTGGGATAAGCCCAAGGGGGCAACAATCAGATCCTCCAGGTGGAGGCCAGGGAACTGTTTTCTGATCCTCCAGGTGGAGAGCGGGGAACTGTTTTCAGATCCTCCAGGTGGAGGCCAGGGAACTGTTTTCTAATCCTCCAGGTGGAGAGCGGGGAACTGTTTTCAGATCCTCCAGGTGGAGAGCAGGGAACTGTTTTCAGATCCTCCAGGTGGAGGCCGGGGAACTGTTTTCAGATCCTCCAGGTGGAGAGCGGGGAACTGTTTTCAGATCCTCCAGGTGGAGGCCGGGGAACTGTTTTCTAATCCTCCAGGTGGAGGCCAGGGAACTGTTTTCTAATCCTCCAGGTGGAGAGCGGGGAACTGTTTTCAGATCCTCCAGGTGGAGGCCAGGGAACTGTTTTCTAATCCTCCAGGTGGAGGCCAGGGAACTGTTTTCTAATCCTCCAGGTGGAGAGCGGGGAACTGTTTTCAGATCCTCCAGGTGGAGAGCGGGGAACTGTTTTCAGATCCTCCAGGTGGAGAGCGGGGAACTGTTTTCAGATCCTCCAGGTGGAGAGCGGGGAACTGTTT
>NC_060172.1:3528080-3541511 GCF_021292245.1 Micropterus dolomieu | reverse complement strand
GTGGTGATGGTGATGATGGTGGTGGTGTGGTGATGGTGGTGTGGTGATGGTGGTGGTGGTGGTGGTGTAGTGGTGGTGTAGTGTTAGTGATAGTGGTAATGAAAGTGATGGAGGTGGTGGTGTGGTGATGGTGGTAGTGGTGGTGGTGATGGTGGTGGTGGTGTGGTGATGGTGATGATGGTGGTGGTGTGGTGATGGTGGTGTGGTGATGGTGGTGGTGGTGGTGGTGTAGTGGTGGTGTAGTGTTAGTGATAGTGGTAATGAAAGTGATGGAGGTGGTGGTGTGGTGATGGTGGTAGTGGTGTGGTGATGGTGATGATGTTGGTGGTGGTGGTGATGGTGGTGGTGGTGGTGGTGATGGTGATGATGGTGGTGGTGTGGTGATGGTGGTGTGGTGATGGTGGTGGTGGTGGTGGTGTAGTGGTAGTGTAGTGTTAGTGATAGTGGTAATGAAAGTGATGGAGGTGGTGGTGTGGTGATTGTGGTGGTGGTGTGGTGATGGTGATGATGGTGGTGGTGTGGTGATGGTGGTGGTGGTGTGGCGATGGTGGTGTGGTGATGGTGGTGGTGGTGTGGCGATGGTGATGATGGTCGTGGTGATGATGGTGGTGGTGGTGTGGTGATGGTGATGATGGTGGTGGTGTGGTGATGGTGGTGTGGTGATGGTGGTGGTGGTGGTGGTGTAGTGGTGGTGGTAGTGGTGGTGGTGATGGTGGTGGTGGTGGTGGTGATGGTGATGATGGTGGTGGTGTGGTGATGGTGGTGTGGTGATGGTGGTGGTGGTGGTGGTGTAGTGGTAGTGTAGTGTTAGTGATAGTGGTAATGAAAGTGATGGAGGTGGTGGTGTGGTGATTGTGGTGGTGGTGTGGTGATGGTGATGATGGTGGTGGTGTGGTGATGGTGGTGTGGTGATGGTGGTGGTGGTGTGGCGATGGTGATGATGGTCGTGGTGATGGTGGTGGTGGTGGTGTGGTGATGGTGGTGGTGGTGGTGGTGTGGTGATGGTGGTAGTGATAGTGACAGTGGTGATGGTGAACCTCACCTGTGTGCTGGTCGAAGGCGTATGCAGCCAGCCTCAGTGTGGTGCTGCAGTGGAAACACTGGAAGCAACTGCGATGGAAGAATAAACCTTCGGCACTCAAACGCTCCATCAGGTAAACTTTCCTCTGACAGAAGAAACAGACATCGCTGCAGCCTGAGGACTGAGACACACAGACACACTGGGTTATTGGTACTCTGGGGTATTGATACTCTGGGGTATTGATACGCTGGGGTATTGATACGCTGGGGTATCGATACTCTGGGTTATTGATACTCTGGGGTATTGATACGCTGGGGTATTGATACGCTGGGGTATCGATACTCTGGGTTATTGATACTCTGGGGTATTGATACTCTGGGGTATTGATACGCTGGGGTATCGATACTCTGGGTTATTGATACTCTGGGGTATTGATACGCTGGGGTATCGATACTCTGGGGTATCGATACTCTGGGGTATTGTACTCTGGGGTATTGATACTCTCTGGTATTGATACTCTGGGGTATTGATACTTTGGGGTAGTGATACTCTGTGTTATTGATACTGTGGACTATTGATACTTTGTGTTATTGATACTCTGTGTTATTGGTACTCTGTGTTATTGATACTTTGTGTTATTGGTACTCTGGGGTATTGATACTCTGTGTTATTGGTACTCTGGGGTATTGATACTCTGTGTTATTGGTACTCTGTGTTATTGATACTCTGTGTTATTGATACTCTGGGGTATTGATACTCTGGGGTATTGATACTCTGTGTTATTGATACTCTGGGGTATTGATACTCTTTGTTATTGATACTCTGGGGTATTGATACTCTGTGTTATTGATACTCTGGGGTATTGGTACTCTGTGTTATTGGTACTCTGGGGTATTGATACTCTGTGTTATTGATACTCTGTGTTATTGATACTCTGTGTTATTGGTACTCTGTGTTATTGATACTCTGTGTTATTGATACTCTGGGGTATTGATACTCTGTGTTATTGATACTCTGTGTTATTGGTACTCTGGGGTATTGATACTCTGTGTTATTGGTACTATGGGGTAGTGATACTCTGTGTTATTGATACTCTGGGGTATTGATACTTTGTGGTATTGATACTCTGGGGTATTGATACTCTATGTTATTGTTACTCTGTGTTATTGATACTGTGGGGTATTGATACTCTGTATTATTGATACTCTGGGGTATTGATACTTTGGGGTATTGATACTCTGGGGTATTGATACTCTGTGTTATTGATACTCTGTGTTATTGATACTCTGTGTTATTGATACTCTGTGTTATTGATACTCTGTGTTATTGGTACTCTGTGTTATTGGTACTTTGGGGTATTGATCCTCTGGGGTATTGATACTCTGTGTTATTGGTACTCTGGGGTATTGATACTCTGTGTTATTGATACTCTGGGGTATTGATACTCTGTGTTATTGGTACTCTGCGTTATTGATACTCTGTGTTATTGATACTCTGTGTTATTGGTACTCTGTGTTATTGATACTCTGTGTTATTGGTACTCTGGGGTATTGATACTCTGTGTTATTGATACTCTGGGGTATTGATATTCTGTGTTATTGATACTCTGGGGTATTGATACTCTGTGTTATTGATACTCTGTGTTATTGGTACTCTGTGTTATTGATACTCTGTGTTATTGATACTCTGGGGTATTGATACTCTGTGTTATTGATACTCTGTGTTATTGGTACTCTGGGGTATTGATACTCTGTGTTATTGGTACTATGGGGTAGTGATACTCTGTGTTATTGATACTCTGGGGTATTGATACTCTATGTTATTGTTACTCTGTGTTATTGATACTGTGGGGTATTGATACTCTGTATTATTGATACTCTGGGGTATTGATACTCTGTATTATTGATACTCTGTGTTATTGATACTCTGTGTTATTGATACTCTGTATTATTGATACTCTGTGTTATTGATACTTTGGGGTATTGATCCTCTGGGGTATTGATACTCTGTGTTATTGGTACTTTGGGGTATTGATCCTCTGGGGTATTGATACTCTGTGTTATTGGTACTCTGGGGTATTGATACTCTGTGTTATTGATACTCTGGGGTATTGATACTCTGGGGTATTGATACTCTGTGTTATTGATACTCTGTGTTATTGGTACTCTGCGTTATTGATACTCTGTGTTATTGATACTCTGTGTTATTGGTACTCTGTGTTATTGATACTCTGTGTTATTGGTACTCTGGGATATTGATACTCTGTGTTATTGATATTCTGTGTTATTGATACTCTGGGGTATTGATACTCTATGTTATTGATATTCTGTGTTATTGATACTCTGGGGTATTGATACTCTATGTTATTGATACTCTGTGTTATTGATACTATGGGGTATTGATACTCTATGTTATTGATACTCTGTGTTATTGATACTCTGGGGTATTGATACTCTGGGGTATTGATACTCTGTGTCATTGATACTCTGGGGTATTGATACTCTGGGGTATTGATACTCTGTGTTATTGATACTATGGGGTATTGATCGTCTGGGGTATTGATACTCTGTGTTATTGTTACTCTGGGGTATTGATACTCTGTGTTATTGATACTATGGGGTATTGATCCTCTGGGGTATTGGTACTCTGGGGTATTGATACTCTGTGTTATTGATACTATGGGGTATTGATCCTCTGGGGTATTGATACTCTGTGTTATTGATACTCTGTGTTATTGATACTATGGGGTATTGATCCTCTGTGTTATTGATACTCTGTGTTATTGATACTCTGTGTTATTGATACTATGGGGTATTGATCCTCTGTGTTATTGATACTCTGTGTTATTGATACTCTGTGTTATTGATACTATGGGGTATTGATCCTCTGTGTTATTGATACTCTGGGGTATTGATACTCTGTGTTATTGATACTATGGGGTATTGATACTCTGTGTTATTGATACTCTGTGTTATTGATACTCTGGGGTATTGATACTCTGTGTTATTGATACTCTGTGTTATTGGTACTCTGGGGTATTGATACTCTATGTTATTGATATTCTGTGTTATTGATACTCTGTGTTATTGATACTCTGGGGTATTGATACTCTGTGTTATTGATACTCTGTGGTATTGATACTCTGGGTATTGATACTCTGTGTTATTGATACTATGGGGTATTGATACTCTGTGTTATTGATACTCTGTGTTATTGATACTCTGTGTTATTGATACTATGGGGTATTGATACTCTGTGTTATTGATACTCTGTGTTATTGATACTCTGTGTTACTGGTACTCTGGGGTATTGATACTCTATGTTATTGATATTCTGTGTTATTGATACTCTGGGGTATTGATATTCTGTGTTATTGGTACTCTGGGGTATTGACAGTATTTGTAGAATCAGTCGCAGATTTGAAATCACTTCCTGAAACGTCCTAAAAAGAAACCAAGCTCTGAGCTGGATCTTCACAGACATTTCACCAAACTCAGATCAGGTTGTAAATATTTTCAGATCAATCAGATTCTTACCAGATTCACTTCCCCCTGACTCTGAATGCGATTGGCCACCTGCTCGGCCAATGAGCTCACTCCACCTGTGTACATCTGCAGACACTGGGATCAGACAGAGAGACATTTCATTAGAACCCAACACCGACAGAGAAGCCGTTCTGTTTGGGGGCGCCATATTTTCTTCTTCAGAGAAATTCCAAACCTTTCCTATGATTCATTGGTGTGCAATGAATCATGAGAATGATTCAGCCACCAAGGATCCAGACGTTGGATCCAATAAGAAGGCCGTGTGTGAAGGTTCCTGTCAGAATCCGATACGTTCTGTACATTTATGAACACAGTATTCCACAAATACTAATAATAATTACAATAATAATGTAATAATATTTGTATTGTCTAATAATTACACAATACAAATATTAATACAGGGATTATCTGAGAAAGCAGAATTCAAACTCTCTCAGAACAAAGTAAAACACGCTGCATCGGTGCCGTCAGGAGCCTTCAGGCCGCTGTGACGCAGACCTGCAGCCGTTAGACGCTCTTAGTTTAATAAAGTATTAATAAAGGAGGATGGTAAAGTTCAGTGGAGTCAGCAGATGGGGGTTAGAGCTGCAGGCTGATCTGAAGTCAGCTCTTCTCTCTTCAATAGAAAGTATTCATGTGAGGACAGTCTGGTATTGATCTGCAGACGCATCACATGGTTGCAGCCTGCAGAGCTGCTTCAGCTTCCAGTCCTGAATCAAGGTCAAGACAACTGCTGCCACTCTGCTTCAGCCTGAGGACACGATGGACAACAACAACACAAACAGAACTCTACACTAAAACCACCACGGATACACAGCATGCACTGCAGCTCTGTACCTGCTCCTCCTCGCTGAGAGCAGACTGAGACTTGATCTTCTCTTTGAACCGAAAACTCATCTGTTCCTGCTGAAGAGTTCGTTTCCTCTGAAGAGATGTTTGCACAGAGACAAGCAGGAGGACAGACGGACGTTTACATGTGTACAAGTACTCTGAATGCAGTATTTTCTGTTACTTTATACTTCTACCCCACTACATGTACAGTCCAGTGAAAAACCTTCAATGGAACAACAGTTAAAAACAACATTTCCGTCACCAAAACAGACATTTCAGATCTGAAATGAACAATTAAATGAAGGAGTTTGGTTCATTATTTCGTTCCATTGAAGGTTTTTCACTGGACATGAACTACTGAGACTTACAGAAGAACTACAAACATGGCGGCTGTTATAAACCTTCTGACTGGCTCTGTATTACTGACTGTATGATCAGTATAATATGAAGCCTCAATCACTGCAGCGTTACACCTGGGACCTGATCCAGTGGATCCAGTTTCATGTTGAATCTAAAAACTGTTTTAATCTGTTTCTGTAAAATCTTCAGGAAGCTTCCACTCAGGTCTGGTGGACTTTCAGGAAGTATCTGTTTCATTTAAGGTCTGTAAGTGTAAAACAGTAAAGAGTGAAGCTCATCCTGAGCTCAGAGCTGAAAGGTTAAATGTTTCTGAGACTTTAAATTCTCATCTGACAGGTGAGGTCGCTGAGCAGAGAGGAGAAGAACGAGGCTTCATCTGTTTCTACTGGTTTCTACTGACTACCAATCTTTACCGGTCTCCATGACGACGTGTGAAGCGGATCTGCAGCCGGCTGAGGGTCCGGAGACTGTGGCGGGGGGGAAAGGCTGGACAACAGCTCCCCCTGCTGGCCGGAGTCACACACAGCGTTATCAATGATCAAATCATTCTTATCTGTGATGTGACATCTAGAGCTTTTACAGCTGCTGTCTGATAGATCAATAAATCAGCTGCAGGACTCTGACGCTGTCACACACTCAAACATTCATTAAATAAACTGCATCAGCCTGATCTGATGGGCTGGAGGTGAAATGTTATTGATCCTGGATCAGACACCTGTCTGTGTGATGTCGCTGTGACCTCACCTGGCGGCGTAAAGCTGCAGCAGCAGAAGAAGAACTTCTGCAGGAAGTAGAGCTCTCGTCCAGCTTCGCCTGCAGCTGATTGGCCATCAGACGCACTCTGGAACGACTGGACCCGCCCACAAACGCCTCTTCATACTCCTGGCGGTCGACATCCCCGTTGCGGTCACATGACTGGAAACAAAAACTTTATTTAAACAGGAAACATGGAGACGAACAGCTGACCTTTATCTTCATGAAGCCGAACACTGACCTGAGCACTAAATCTGGGAATATATTTGTGGTTCAGAAGAGTTCCTCTCATCGCTGCATTTATTCATTTAAAATGTTTCTTTTTGTTCATTTTCTTTCCATCTTGTAAACCTTTTCTTTAATTCAAAGGTTTTTTCTTTGTGAATCTTTTGTCATAAGAAACAAACTGTGGTGGAACACTGACCTCCTGCTGCTCTCGACACGGCCCGCTGGTCTTCCTCCTTTTACCCCGAGCGTCTTTCTGCTCCTGTAGAGACGCCCAGAGGTTAACAGCAAACAGGACAGAAAGACAGACTGAGGCTGTCTCGAGCGCCACATTTGTCTGTCATATCATCCACAACAACACTTTTAACCACAATCCACAAACAAGAAGGCGGAACAAAGGCCCCCGACCCCGGACCCCTGCCCACCGACGTGTGCAGATTCTTCAACAGCATCAAACAAGTCACCTGGACCTGATGGCATACCTGGCCGAGCTCTCAACGGTTGGAGGTCTTCACAGACGTTTCCAATCCGTCACTGCTCCGGTCTGTTGTCCCCATGTTTAAAGACCTACTACCATTGTCCCCAAAAGGTCCCGACCCCTCTGACCGACTTCCACCCAGCAGCCCTCACCTCCACCATCATGAAGTGCTTTGAGGGGTTAATCAAAACCTTCATCACCTCCTCCCTCCCTGACTCACGACACCTCCACCCTAACCCCCCAGACTCCCAGCTGGACAATTCAACACCTCTGTGGGCTCCGAGCTCGTCACCAAGCTCAGAGAGCTGGGACTCCACAGTGCCCCCTGTGACTGGATCCTGAACTTCCATCTCAACGTCAGCAAAACAAAGGAGCTGATTGTGGACAACAGGGACAGACATTCCCCCTTTCCATCAGCGGGATATCGTGGGGAGGGTCAAAAGCTTTATGTTCCTTTGGGTCCACATCAGCGAGGACCTGACCTGGACTTGCCACAGCAACACCACCACAAAGGCAGACAGAGCAGGCTCAACAGGGACCTACCTGTTTAGACCTGCACACATCACAGTACACGTATTTATATTATACTACAACTGTTAAACTAACATGTACTACATCATCATCATCATCATCCCAGCACTACTGTGCAAAGGGCACCGCTGTTTAGCATGAGCATTGTTGAGGAGAACATGTTGTGCATGTGACAAATAAAGAACTTGAGAATGATGAAGAACCACAGAGACCTTTGGGTTCCTCTTTCTGGATGGGCTGAGTCCCAGTCTGCTGAGGAGGGAGGCCGGAGTGATGAGAGCTGATCTCAGGTCAGAACTCTGACTCAGACAACCTGAAACTGAACAAGAGGGGAATCATCATCTTATCACGTGCTGAGGAAGTCTACATGTTGGACCTGCTTTTATTTCAGATCAGTCTTTGAATCTGTGCAGTTGTTCACTGAAAACTGTTTTAATAATAATAATAACAAAAATAATTTTTAAGACTAATTTGGAGTCTTTTGTCTTTTTTCTTTGCTAAGGAATGTTTTGCACAAAATTTACAGTCTTCTTCAGTCTTTTTCTGTAAGTTTTTATTCGATTAAATGTCTTTTTTCTTAAAGCCAAAAGTTAGCCAACTAGCTAACTGTAAGCTAAGCTAAGCTAAGGTTGGCCCGGCCTTGCATCGCTCTGGGCTAGTAGAAAGCTATTGTTGATTTTCATGGGTTAAATTGGGCCAGGGCTGTGTGGGACAGAAGTACACTGGTCAACGTCGGAAAAGGAAGTGCAGGAATTGGATTTAGAGCAGCAGACCCTAAGACCGCCACAGACTTCTTCTGAGCACCAGACCAGCCGGATCAAACGCCACCGCTACGATGGGTCCAGGAAGAGCTGCATGATCCGAGCTTGGACCTAACCCACCTCAATTATGCACTCAAGACAGTATTTTGCTAGCGATAACGTTAGCTAGCAAACAAGCTAAGGCTAGCCAGCTAGCTGCAACCCAGCCATGCTGCATGGTGCCGGCACTGGACACCCCACAACCTGCAAGTAAAGCAACATGCAAACGGCAAGTAAGCCAATCCACCGGCCTGCTCAGCCCCGGGAGTCTAGATGATGTTGGAATATTTTGCTATGTTAGCTAGGTAGCAATTTGTCCATATTAGCAAACAAGCTAACATTAGCTAACACTGGCCAGCTAAAGCCACAGTGTATTTCACAAGGTTAGCTTTGACGTCGGACGCTGTGTTGTGGTGGGTGGCGGTTGTTTATTGACGTTAGCGCACTCCATTTCCAAGCTAACGTTAGCTAGCGTTGCACACTGTTGGCGCTGTAGGGGAGCGGGAGGGAAGGCACTTGGGAGCTTAAACGTCACACAGGCAGCTCAGGAAGTCGTGGAAGTCTAACTTTTTAAGTTTCAATCTGTTCTTTCAACAGTATTTTCTCTTTGTTTAGAATCATTGTCTGCGTGCAGGACTTGTTTTATCATTAGTCTGTTTTCACTTTTTCTTTTTTGGGTTAAACAGTCTTGTCCTGTGTGATTTCAGGAGATGTGGAGTCTCACCAGCAGGGGGCGGTGTGTCTTTGAGCAGCTGGTAGAACTGACTCAGGTACATCACCACAGACAGAGAGTCCGGTTCTCCTACAGACGACATTTCTTCCACCGTCATCAGAGGAGAAATCCCAAACTCCCGTTCAGCCACGTCGAAGCCCAGACGAGTGTTTTCTTCCACCGACGACTCATCCAGAGACTCAAAGTCACTGAGGACAGACAGGAAGTCAGGCAGACGACAAGTCAAGAACATGTGGAGACGGAAAGATGGGAAGTTTGATCAGTTTCAGTGAATTATCTTTATCAGCTGATTATCAGTTTTACATCAGATCAGGTCGATATCGATGAATCAGGGCACAGAGAGCGAGGCCACTCTTCCAGGAAGTAGTCAGGTCTCTAACGTCAACACCGCGATAACCACGAGTCTGCTCCTGACACCAACTCAGCAGCTTATTGGATTGAGAGAAAGAACCTATCAGAGAGGACGAGATATAACAGCGTTACTGAAACTAAAGTGCGAGTTGTAACAAACAGGAAGACGACCTGAACTCACTCTGTCTGGGGAATCTGGGTGACGGCACACGGGTGATGTCACCACAATCTGTGTTTAGCCCCGCCTCTTCTCCAGTGTCCACCAGATGTCTCACCTGTAAGAAGAAGAAAACCACTCCAACTTTAGAGTAAAGACCTGGTTAGGGTTCAGGATTAGGCAGGTAGTGGTTACGGTACGTCTCCAGGACATGAGTGTGAAAGTGATGCGTGTGTGCCTGAGCAGGTGTTGTGAGCAGACGGTTGATGTTCAGGTATCTGGTCGCTGGATCGACTGTAAACAGACTGAAGTTCTTCTGCAGGTTTTCTGGAGTCGTCTGAGCGAGGAGACGGTACACACTCTCTCTGAGGGACAGAGATACAGACATGTCGGCACTACCGGACCACAGATCACCTGTCTCTGATAGCAGCAGGTGTTTCATGTTCAGGTGTGCATGTACTGTTTACCTGTCTGCCAGGATGTCCAGAGGAGCTCCGCCTTGGGCCCAACTTCGTATCATCCAGGCTGAATCCAGAGCTGCCAGAAACCCTCGAGCGATTCCTGTCCCCATCGGCCAGAAGGGCTGCAGACAGACAGGAGGACAGAGAGGAAGACAGACAGCAGGACAGACAGGAGGACAGACAGGAAGACAGACAAGAAGACAGATAGCAGGACAGAGAGGAAGACAGACAGCAGGACAGGCAAGAGGACAGACAGGAAGATAGACAGCAGGACAGACAGGAGGACACACAAGAGGACAAAGAGGAAGACAGAAAGCAGGACAGGCAGGAGGACACACAAGAGGACAGACAGGAAGACAGACAGGAGGACAGACAAGAAGACAGACAGCAGGACAGAGAGGAAGACAGACATGAAGACAGACAGCAGGACAGGCAGGAGGACAGACAGGAAGACAGACAGACAGGAGGACAGACAGCAGTACAGAGAGGAAGACAGACAGCAGGACAGACAGGAAGACAGAGAGCAGGACAGGCAGGAGGACAGACAGGAAGACAGAGAGCAGGACAGACAGGAGGAGACACAGCAGTACAGAGAGGAAGACAGACAGCAGGACAGACAGGAAGACAGACAGGAAGACAGAGAGCAGGACAGACAGGAGGAGAGACAGCAGTACAGAGAGGAAGACAGACAGCAGGACAGACAGGAAGACAGACAGCAGGACAGGCAGGAGGACAGACAGGAAGACAGACAGCAGGACAGACGGGAGGACAGAGAGGAAGAAAGACAGCAGGACAGACAGGAGGACAGACAGGAAGACAGACAGCAGGACAGGCAGGAGGACAGACAGGAAGACAGACAGCAGGACAGGCAGGAGGTCAGAGAGGGAGACAGACAGACAGGAGGACAGACAGGAGGACACACAAGAGGACAGACAGGAAGACAGACATGAAGACAGACAGGAGGACACACAGGAGGACAGACATGAAGACAGACAGCAGGACAGGCAGGAGGACAGAGAGGAAGACAGACAGACAGGAGGACAGACAGAGAGGAAGACAGGCAGCAGGACAGGCAGGACGACAGAGAGGAAGACAGACAGACAGGAGGACAGACAGGAGGACAGACAGGAAGACAGGCAGGAGGACAGGCAGGAGGACAGACAAGAAGACAGACAGCAATACAGAGAGGAAGACAGACAGCAGGAAAGACAGGAAGACAGACAGACAGGACAGAGAGGAGGACACACAAGAGGACAGAGAGGAAGACAGACAGCAGGACAGACAGGAGGACAGACAGGAAGACAGACAAGAAGACAGACAGAAGGACAGACAGGAAGACAGACAAGAAGACAGACAGAAGGACAGAGAGGAAGACAGAGAGCAGGACAGGCAGGAGGACAGAGAGGAAGACAGACAGCAGGACAGACGGGAGGAAAGAGAGGAAGACAGACAGACAGGAGGACAGACAGCAGGACAGACAGGAGGACACACAAGAGGACAGACAGGAAGACAGACATGAAGACAGACAGGAGGACACACAGGAGGACACACAGGAAGACAGACATGAAGACAGACAGGAGGACACACAGGAGGACACACAGGAAGACAGACAGCAGGAAAGAGAGGAAGACAGACAGCAGGACAGGCAGAAAGACAGACAGCAGGACAGAGAGGAGGACACACAAGAGGACAGAGAGGAAGACAGACAGCAGGACAGACAGGAAGACAGACAAGAAGACAGACAGAAGGACAGAGAGGAAGACAGACAGCAGGATAGGCAGGAGGACAGACAGGAAGACAGACAGGAGGAACAACAGGAAGATAGACAGCAGGACAGATAGGAGGACACACAAGAGGACAGACAGGAGGACAGGCAGGAGGACAGACAAGAAGACAGACAGCAGTACAGAGAGGAAGACAGACAGCAGGACAGGCAGGAGGACACACAAGAGGACAGACAGGAAGACAGACAGGAGGACAGAAAGGAAGACAGACAAGAAGACAGACAGAAGGACAGAGAGGAAGACAGACAGCAGGACAGGCAGGAGGACAGACAGGAAGACAGAGAGCAGGACAGGCAGGAGGACAGACAGGAAGACAGAGAGCAGGACAGACAGGAGGAGAGACAGCAGTACAGAGAGGAAGACAGACAGCAGGACAGACAGGAAGACAGACAGCAGGACAGGCAGGAGGACAGACAGGAAGACAGACAGCAGGACAGAGAGGAAGACAGACAGCAGGACAGGCAGGAGGACAGAAAGACAGGAAGACAGACAGGAGGACAGGCAGGAGGACAGACAAGACAACAGACAGCAGGACAGAGAAGAAGAAATACAGCAGGACAGACAGGAGGACAGACAGCAGGACAGAGAGGAGGACACACAAGAGGACAGACAGCAGGACAGAGAGGAAGACAGTCAGGAGAACAGACAGGAAGACAGACAAGAAGACAGACAGAAGGACAGAGAGGAAGACAGAGAGCAGGACAGGCAGGAGGACAGACAGGAAGACAGACAGCAGGATAGACGGGAGGACAGTGTCGAAGACAGACAGCAGGACAGACAGGAGGACAGACAGGAAGACAGACAGCAGGACAGGCAGGAGGTCAGAGAGGGAGACAGACAGACAGGAGGACACACAAGAGGACAGACAGGAAGACAGACAGGAAGACAGACAGGAGGACACACAGGAGGACAGACAGGAAGACAGACAGCAGGACAGACAGGAGGACAGACAGCAGGACAGGCAGGAGGTCAGAGAGGGAGACAGACAGACAGGAGGACACACAAGAGGACAGACAGGAAGACAGACAGCAGGACAGACAGGAAGACAGACAAGAAGACAGACAGCAGGACAGAGAGGAAGACAGACAAGAAGACAGACAGAAGGACAGAGAGGAAGACAGACAGCAGGACAGGCAGGAGGACAGACAGGAAGACAGACAGGAGGAACAACAGGAAGATAGACAGCAGGACAGACAGGAGGACACAAAAGAGGACAGACAGGAGGACATGCAGGAGGACAGACAAGAAGACAGACAGGAGGAACGACAGGAAGACAGACAGCAGGACAGGCAGGAGAACAGAGAGGAAGACAGACAGACAGGAGGACAGACAGGAAGACAGACAGCAGGACAGGCAGGAGGACAGACAGGAAGACAGACAGGAGGAACAACAGGAAGACAG
>NC_060172.1:3524969-3527980 GCF_021292245.1 Micropterus dolomieu | reverse complement strand
TCATCAGGAAAGTGTTTACTGAGGGAATAAATCAGCTGACAAGTAGAAACATTTTCTCAGAGACTTCTATACAATCAGGTGGAGTCGCCCCCTGCTGGTTTGAGGGACTTCAGCATTGACTTCATTTCTCAGACCCTGAGGTTCCAGCTTGGGCTGGATGAGACCAAAGGACTCCTGGGTTGTTACTCAGCAGGGTTTGAACACGTGAACCTAGTAAATTGAAAAAATGCTTTAAAGATTACAAAAGAATAATAAAAACAGTGAACCTACCGACACACACGACTCCATCACCAGAGTAACCGCTGTTACAGACGCAGTCTCTTCGGCCGGGTCGGGTCCTCTTACAGACCGCATACAGACTGCAGCCGCCATTATCCACCAGACACGGGTCTTTAGCTGCAAACATCACCATCGTCATCGTCACCATCACAATCACCACCATCATCACCATCACCTCCATCACCACCACCATCATCACCATCACCTCCATCACCACCACCATCACCACCATCATCACCATCACCACCATCACTACCATTATCACCACCACCATCATCACCACCACCACCATCATCACCACCACCACCACCACCACCACCACCATCACCACCATCACCACCACCATCATCACTACCACCACCACCACCATCACCATCACCACCATCATCACCACCATCACTACCATCATCACCACCACCATCATCACCACCACCATCATCATCACCACCATCATCACCACCACCATCACTACCATCATCATCACCACCATCATCACCACCACCATCATCACCACCACCATCATCATCACTACCACCATCATCACCATCATCATCGTCACCATCACAATCACCACCACCATCATCACCACCTCCACAATCACCACCACCTCCACCACTACCATCATCATCACCACCACCATCACCTCCACCATCACCAGCATCACCACCATCATCACTACCACCACCACCATCACCACCATCACCACCACCATCATCACTACCATCATCATCACCACCATCATCATCACCACCACCATCATCACCACCACCATCATCACCACCACCATCACTACCATCATCATCACTACCACCATCATCACCATCATCATCGTCACCACCACCATCATCACCACCATCATCACCACCATCATCATCACCACCACCATCACCAGCATCACCACCATCATCATCACCACCATCATCACCTCCACCACCATCATCACCACCACCACCACCATCACCAGCACCACCATCACTACCATCATCATCACCACCACCATCACCACCTCCACCACCATCACCACCATCACCACCTCCACCATCATCACCACCAGCACCACCATCATCATCACCACCACCATCACCTCCACCATCACCATTATCACCACCATCATCATCACCACCATCATCACCATCATCACCACCACCACCACCACCACCACCTCCACCATCATCACCACCACCTCCACCATCATCACCACCACCACTACCATCACCACCACCATCATCACCTTCACCATCACCACCATCATCACCACCTCCACCATCATCACCACCATCATCATCGCCATCACCACCATCATCATCACCACCTCCACCATCATCACCACCATCATCACCACCTCCACCACCTCCACCATCACCACCATCATCACCTCCACCATCACCACCACCACCACCATCATCATCACCATCACCACCACCATCATCATCACCACCGTCACCACCATCATCACCACCATCGTCACCACCACCATCATTACCATCACCACCATCATCACCACCATCACCATCACCACCATCACCACCATCATCACCATCACCATCACCACCACCACCATCATCATTACCATCACCACCATCAACTGATTGTTGTTACCTTGACAGTAGGTCCCGTTTCCTTCAAATCCAGCAGCACAGAGACACTGAGGGCCGGACGGTCTGGTCACGCAGCTGTCAGAGATGAAGCAGAGAACAGGAAGTAAAACCTCCTGAAGGGGGCGATGCAGCACCCCAACAGTTTGTGGTGACTTACTTTGCACTGGTGTGACATTTCACCGAACCACACATCTCGTCAGCTTTGGACTCGATCTCTGCAACAGACACAAACCCTTTCTCTCGTATCATTAGGACTTTTTGGACCGGATACTGATGCGGTCTGAATCAGTGTGAACTTATGAGCATACTTTCGTCACAGAAGACTCCTCTCCAGCCAACGTCACACTCGCACGTCCCGTCGCCTTTCAGCCCTTCGTCACAGCGGCCGTTTTTACAGCTGCACTCTAAAAATAAATCAGCGTGAGGGAGGAAGGAACAGACGGATTTGTATTTGAGGTAATGTTTACTGTGTCGGGTGTTTCAGGTGGACCTACCCTGATCACAGTGGACTCCATATTTCCCGCTCTGGCAGGTCTCACAGGCCGTCCCATTGAAGCCTTTGTTACACTGACAGAGTCCGGTCCCGTTGGTCCCGTCCACGCAGAGTCCGTTCCCGAAGCAGGGCTGACCCTTCGGCCCGGGACACGGCTCACAGTGCTCCCCGAAAAACCCTCCACAACACCTCCGCACCTGGAAACAGAAGAGTTAGCTAGTTATTGTCGTCTTTGTCTCGTGTTTTACTTTAGTTTCTGACAGCAGGAGAGACGCACGATGTTCTTCTGGAGGCAGGTGGCTTTGCAGCCGATGGTCAGCAGGCGCTCTCCTTCAAACTTCCGACTGAGCATACATTTCCTCCTCTTCGTCGATTTCTGCAGAGAACAGGAAGATTACTATCACATGAGAAACAACACTGAGCTGCAGTTCAGCGCAGTACTCCGTGAGCCGGGATCCGCACATGTGAAACTGAAAGTTTTGTTTTAGTTATTTCCTGTTTTTTGAGATGCTTCTATGAAAAACCATTTGAATTTTTTCACTAGCACAACATCCAAATTCCCAAATAAACCAAAACAATCTGTCTTTTTGCTTTTCTGACAGCAGCTGGTATTTATAGAATCCAGCCTTTCAGTTGTTAGG
>NC_060172.1:3519120-3524869 GCF_021292245.1 Micropterus dolomieu | reverse complement strand
CACCACCACCATCATCATTACCATCACCACCATCAACTGATTGTTGTTACCTTGACAGTAGGTCCCGTTTCCTTCAAATCCAGCAGCACAGAGACACTGAGGGCCGGACGGTCTGGTCACGCAGCTGTCAGAGATGAAGCAGAGAACAGGAAGTAAAACCTCCTGAAGGGGGCGATGCAGCACCCCAACAGTTTGTGGTGACTTACTTTGCACTGGTGTGACATTTCACCGAACCACACATCTCGTCAGCTTTGGACTCGATCTCTGCAACAGACACAAACCCTTTCTCTCGTATCATTAGGACTTTTTGGACCGGATACTGATGCGGTCTGAATCAGTGTGAACTTATGAGCATACTTTCGTCACAGAAGACTCCTCTCCAGCCAACGTCACACTCGCACGTCCCGTCGCCTTTCAGCCCTTCGTCACAGCGGCCGTTTTTACAGCTGCACTCTAAAAATAAATCAGCGTGAGGGAGGAAGGAACAGACGGATTTGTATTTGAGGTAATGTTTACTGTGTCGGGTGTTTCAGGTGGACCTACCCTGATCACAGTGGACTCCATATTTCCCGCTCTGGCAGGTCTCACAGGCCGTCCCATTGAAGCCTTTGTTACACTGACAGAGTCCGGTCCCGTTGGTCCCGTCCACGCAGAGTCCGTTCCCGAAGCAGGGCTGACCCTTCGGCCCGGGACACGGCTCACAGTGCTCCCCGAAAAACCCTCCACAACACCTCCGCACCTGGAAACAGAAGAGTTAGCTAGTTATTGTCGTCTTTGTCTCGTGTTTTACTTTAGTTTCTGACAGCAGGAGAGACGCACGATGTTCTTCTGGAGGCAGGTGGCTTTGCAGCCGATGGTCAGCAGGCGCTCTCCTTCAAACTTCCGACTGAGCATACATTTCCTCCTCTTCGTCGATTTCTGCAGAGAACAGGAAGATTACTATCACATGAGAAACAACACTGAGCTGCAGTTCAGCGCAGTACTCCGTGAGCCGGGATCCGCACATGTGAAACTGAAAGTTTTGTTTTAGTTATTTCCTGTTTTTTGAGATGCTTCTATGAAAAACCATTTGAATTTTTTCACTAGCACAACATCCAAATTCCCAAATAAACCAAAACAATCTGTCTTTTTGCTTTTCTGACAGCAGCTGGTATTTATAGAATCCAGCCTTTCAGTTGTTAGGCCTGAAGCCTTCTGTGCAGAACCGCAATGCTCTGAGTGATTCTCAGCTGATCTGAAGGTTCTTACGTCTAGGACGGTGGAGTTGGGGCAGATTTTGCTTTGAGGGAACAAACAGTCCAGACAGCTTCCCTGTGGAGGAAGAGGAGAGGGTGATCAGCGAGCAGCTGGTGAGTCTGTGGGCAGGTGCAGGTCTCAGGTGAGTTTACCAGGACTCTCCGGTATTTGGCCTCGTCGCAGCGATTCCTGTTGATCTGCAGAACGGCGGTCAGACCGTGGATCACTCCGTTACCGCTCAGGATGTTGTAGGAGTTTATCTGAGCATCGTTCACAAACAGCTGCATGAGAAACAGACAGAATTATTTCCATGTGTCTGGTCCCGTGATGATACTGATCACTGATGATCCACATGTCTGATCCAGACCTTCCCGTCTCGGGGGACGAAGCTGAGCTGGAAGGAGAAACCCAGCAGCGTCTCTTTGTATCCTCCAGGCTGAAGGTCGGTCTTCAGCAGACGCTCCGATGCCACCACATGGTAACGGGTCGTATTCACATCCTGTTTACGGCAACAAAATAAAAGCACATTTCAAAAAATGCTTCTTCTGAAATACACGTTTGATAGGCTGAGAGGAGAACAGCTGCAGTATGAAATGGCCGATAAACAAAAGGATCTCCTCTCTACCAGGGCAGTTGCAGCCATTTTCTGGAGGTAATCGTTGACGGCGGCGTTTGTTGGTGCGAAGACGGTGAACTCGTCTGCCTGTTCGATCTCCTCTGTTAGGTTGTAATCCTGAACAAAAGACAGACTGTGAACAGGCGGCACACATCTGGATCCAGAGTGAAAGCTGAGAAGAAACGTGGCGGCGAGCTCTTACGATCAGATACGACGTGAACAGAGAGAAGTCTGGCCTCAGGGCGAGCGTCGCCAGCAGACCTTCACTCCGCTTCCTGTCAGGAACCAGAACCTGGAGACACAAAGAAAAGCGTCTTCGTCTGTGGTATCAGAGCATCGTTAGCATCGTTAGCATAATTAGCTCGGTACCTTATCAATGACGTGGATCAGTCCGTTGGTCGCGGCTATGTTCGGTGTGGTGATGGTCGCTCCTCCAACAGACGTGACCTGATGGAACAAACGTGCTGAATCAAACCGCTCACTGTCGAAGGAAAGTTTCTTTCTTTTTTTATTTCACACCTGCTTCCTAGTTTCCCGCCGACAAAGCCCCTTTAAATTGAACGTTTCAGACAGATTCCTTCTACAAGGCGTCTTATATAATGGGATTTGTAGTCCTCAATAAATAAAACCGTCTCAATCAGCGCAGGTTAGAAGATATTTAAGTCAAAATGTGGGTATTTTACCTAAATATGCCCTAAATCTGACCTTGGGTGCAGAAATGAGAGTAAACCGTCACCTGTGTGGACTCACCTCATTGGTCGTTGAAACGGGAAGTGTTGTCTTGAGTAGGGACGTGAGAGAGGAAACGCCGCTCAGGCTGGATAAAGGAAAGGTACCCGGGATCATGTGATTTCTGTGACAGAGGACATTGAGAATAACATTTCCAGTCCTCAAATAAAAACATCTGACTTCTAAAATAAAAGAGTTTCCAGCTGTAACCTGACGAGACTCGGCAGGTTTCCATTCATGGTCCAGAAGGTTTTGTCCTCTGAAGACATTTTGGCGACGGCAGCTGAGGACGGAACCATGAGGGTGAAGTTCTGATCCGACAGAGACAAAGACAGACCGGACTTCTGGGAAGCAAAGAAAGACATCGTCTCTGAGGCAGCAAGCAGGAAAACACTGAGAAGGAAGGTTTGTTCAGGCCGGTTTAAATCCCAATACACAAACACGTCTTCACTAATGTCAGTGTGCTAATTTAAGTTCTACGTGTCCATGTAAATACTTCTGAGCAGCGATTATATCTGCACAGAAATTTGTGATTTGGTTTTATTGTCTAAACTTTTGGTAACCACTACATGCATGGGTCAGTTCTGAGCTGCTTCTCGCAAAATGTTTAAACTTTGTCAATATGGACGTGTTACACATCGTTAGATCAGTTAGAGTCTCCACTATTCAATCCTTCAGTAAATGTGACAGAAACAATTCAGATCTAACCGTATGATTAACAAGAGACAAAGAAAGTGAACAAGTAATATTCATACTGGATGAAATAAATACTTTATTAGCAGCGTAGTTCCAGTCTCTGCTGAGTGAGAGTTTGGTGCAAACTGAATTAAAATAGTTTGCAGTTTCTGTTACTATGAGAGAGACGCTGTTGTTGAGCTGCAGTTTCTGAGATGCTGTCAGTACATGTGTGTTATTGTGCTGTATGAAAATGCTGTGGTTTAGCTGCTGTTCAGTTGTGGTTCCATGCTGCAGAAATACTTGGGGTTTCATAAACACATACATGCATATACTGTATAAATACATGATCCGTGCTAATTTAGCGTGTTTCCAGCGAGTTGCAGTTGACTTTACATTTACTCATTTGGCAGAAGCTTTCTCCCAAAGCCAGAAAGGAGAAACACGTATGTAAATGTGTGATCTATGTGATGTCCACATGCCTCACCCTGTTCACTCCCCTTCACTGTTTCATTATCTAGTTGATAACTGACTGATGAACTGATTTGGTTACAGTTGCTGGTCTGGACTCTGGGTCATGTTTTCAGGTACTCACAGATGTCCAGGTGAAGAACTCGGAGGAGTCTGGCAGAGCCATCAGCTCCTGGAAGCATCAGGAAGACAAACTCAGGTCTGGTCATGGACATACAGAAACACTGTCGGACATTTCAGGACTCTCACCTGTCCCACGGTGCCGTAACATATCTGTCCATTTCCGACATATCCGTCATCACAAACACACGTCCACTGAGAGGACAGCCGGCGGCAGCTGGCCTGCAGACAGACGTGGGTTTGTTCTTGGACTTCATCAGAAAACAGACTCGACAGTTTGATAGAGGAATATCTGTGTTGCTCACCATGTAGTGACAGCCTTCGTTCCCTGTCACACACTGATTAACAGCTTCACAGTCTCGCCCGTTGCCTTTGTAGCCGGCTTTACACGTACAGTCGCTCTGCAGGTTTAACAAACAACACAAGAAGGAGTTTGTTTCTGTTGAAGGACGAAGTTACTGAACTCTGCTCCTGCCTCTGCTTTATTATTTTAATGTACATGGTGACGCCTGCAGACAGCAAGCTACAAAGGCTTAAAGTCTCCAGAGACTCTGTGCCATCTTTGGTTTGACACGTCTTCTCCTATCAACAGATCCATGGTGGGTATCTGCGTGGACATACGTCCAGAAGTCCAACTCCTAATGACTTTACACTGTTTCTCCTAATCATCATGTTCAGGTGTTCAACAGTAATCAATTGATGCTCGTCTGTTTCCACTGTGAGAGTCTGCAGCTCCATAAGAACATTATACTTCCTGATTGCATCCACCAAAGCATTGTGGGAAATGTAGTGTCCATAACATGTTTATTCCAAATAGAAAGACAAAAAATTATTAGATTTTCTTGTTTTCAGTTTGTCTCATCATCATGTGAATAAAGACACTGAACAGGTCAGGTGAAATCACCTGTCCAGGTCCCACGTAGATGCAGGTGGCGTTAGGGTGGCAGCCTCCTCGGTCAGGATCATTGCAGTTGTTGATTGGCTGACACTCGTCTCCGTCCTCCCTCCACCCGGCCAGACACTGACAGGAGTGATTACCTGGTCCTGTTTTTATACATTTAGCCTGCAGGGGGAGCAGCACAGCTCAAAGTCCCACACAAAGACCGCAGACGGACTGGACATCAAGGTTTATTAAAAACATACATTTATTCTCTGATTTATATTTTGTCCTAAATCTGCAGTAATTATTTCAGAGTTTAATAAATACGTACGTTCAGGCTGCAGCCGCCCCGGAGAGGTGGCGCGCAGGGGTCTGACTCCACACAGGTGATACCGTCACCCTGGTAACCAGGTTTACATACACACCTGAAAACACACACAGCAGACACACCGAATAAAGTCTGGTATCATGAGGTGACAGGTGGACCTCTGCCACACCAAAAACACTGACGGCTCCGTTAACAAAAGCAAATGAGTTCTACTTAAACCAGATATCCAACGAAGGTTAAAATCAAGGGCAACTGGACTTGGTTGAAGATACTGGAAGACGTTTCGTCCCTCATCCAAAGGACTTCTTCAGTTCTGACTGACTGGCAGGGAAACTCAGCTATTTAACCTCAGTGGGGTCGTTGGCCCGGGTCATCGATACCGCCGGTTCGTTAGTGTTCCTTGTTGCTGTGACGACAGTCGTTACAGTCGTTAAGACTACCTGTGGCCGAGACTGAACGACCATCGTTGGTATCTTCACCTGAGGCCAATAGTTTGTTGAGTTTCCTGGGAAGTGATGAATCCTCCTCCTTCAGAGGAACAGCACCGAGCAACTGGTACAGATATGTGGACGACACCTGGGTCAAAATTAAAAGCCTTCACAGAACACATCAACTCTGTGGACAGTAACATCAAGTTCACACGAGAAGATGTTCACAACAACAGTTTGGCCTTCCTGGACTGCGCTGTACACAT
>NC_060172.1:3517270-3519020 GCF_021292245.1 Micropterus dolomieu | reverse complement strand
ACACAGACAGGAAGTTACACCTGTAACCTCAGAGACACAGACAGGAAGTTACACCTGTAACCTCAGAGACACAGACAGGAAGTTACACCTGGGACTGTAACCTCAGAGACACAGACAGGAAGTTACACCTGGGACCTCAGAGACACAGACAGGAAGTTACACCTGTAACCTCAGAGACACAGACAGGAAGTTACACCTGTAACCTCAGAGACACAGACAGGAAGTTACACCTGTAACCTCAGAGACAGAGACAGGAAGTTACACCTGTGACTGCAGAGACACAGACAGGAAGTTACACCTGTGACCTCAGAGACACAGACAGGAAGTTACACCTGTAACCTCAGAGACACAGACAGGAAGTTACACCTGTAACCTCAGAGACACAGACAGGAAGTTACACCTGGGACTGCAGAGACACAGACAGGAAGTTACACCTGTGACCTCAGAGACACAGACAGGAAGTTACACCTGTAACCTCAGAGACACAGACAGGAAGTTACACCTGTGACCTCAGAGACACAGACAGGAAGTTACACCTGGGACCTCAGAGACACAGACAGGAAGTTACACCTGGGACTGTAACCTCAGAGACACAGACAGGAAGTTACACCTGTAACCTCAGAGACACAGACAGGAAGTTACACCTGTGACCTCAGAGACACAGACAGGAAGTTACACCTGGGATTGTAACCTCAGAGACACAGACAGGAAGTTACACCTGTAACCTCAGAGACACAGACAGGAAGTTCACAAGAAAACAAAGTTCAGATGTATTTGGATGAAACTTGACTTCAGGGTGGAAGAAGTTCAAAGTTTTTATTATTTCTGTTTTTAACAATAAACCGACTCAACTGACTGAAACACAAACTCAGACTCAACGATGAAGTTGCAGAGTTCAGCTGAGAGAGCGAGGGAGGGAGAGAGGTAGGGGGAGAGGGAGGGTGAGAGAGAGGGGGAGAGGGAGGTGGGGGGAGAGAGAGAGGGAGAGAGAGAGCGAGGGGGAGGGGGGGGGTGGAGTCGTGTGACCAAACATGGACGAACAGAAACATGTGGAAGTGATTTTGTGTTAACAGGAAACGTTCTACTGTTTTTTTGGCCTTAAGCTTTGACTGTTTTGGTCTCTGAGTTTTCAGGCAGAAAGTTTCTCCAACAACACAGAGAGAGAGAGACTTCACACCAGGAACACCAGCAACAACAGTAACCCCAGCAAAACAACTGAGACCACCAACACCACCAACACCACCTACACCACTTACACCACTAACACCAAAAACACCAGTAACAGCACTAACACCAGTAACACCACCAACACCACTAACACCATTAACACCACCAACAACACTTACACCACTAACACCAGTAACACCACTTACACCAGAAACACCACTTACACCAGTAAGACCACTAACACCACTAATGCCAGAAATGCCACTTACACCAGTAACACCACTTACACCAGAAAAACGACTTACACCAGTAAGACCACTAACACCAGAAACACCACTTACACCACTTACAGCAGTAACACCACTAACACCAGTAACACTAGTAACAACCGGTCGAGGCAGATGGCCGCCCACCCTGAACCATGGTTCTGCTCGAGGTTTCTGCCTCTTAAAAGGAAGTTTTTCCTTGCCTCTGTCTCCTAGTGCTGCTCTTGGTGGGAACTGTTGGGCTTCTGTAAATAGCATCATAGAGTACGGTCTAGACCTGCTCTTTTATGAAAAGCGCTGTGAGATAACTGTTGTTG
>NC_060172.1:3512323-3517170 GCF_021292245.1 Micropterus dolomieu | reverse complement strand
GGGGGGGGGTGGAGTCGTGTGACCAAACATGGACGAACAGAAACATGTGGAAGTGATTTTGTGTTAACAGGAAACGTTCTACTGTTTTTTTGGCCTTAAGCTTTGACTGTTTTGGTCTCTGAGTTTTCAGGCAGAAAGTTTCTCCAACAACACAGAGAGAGAGAGACTTCACACCAGTAACACCAGCAACAACAGTAACACCAGCAAAACAACTGAGACCACCAACACCACCAACACCACCTACACCACTTACACCACTAACACCAAAAACACCAGTAACAGCACTAACACCAGTAACAGCACTAACAGCACTAACACCAGTAACACCACCAACACCACTAACACCATTAACACCACCAACAAAACTTACACCACTAACACCAGTAACACCACTTACACCAGAAACACCACTTACACCAGTAAGACCACTAACACCAGAAACACCAGTAACACCACTTACACCACTAACACCACCAACACCAGAAACACCACTACCAGTAACACCAGAAAAATCACTAACACCACTAACACCACCAACAACACTTACACCGCTAACACCAGTAACACCACTTACACCAGTAAGACCACTAACACCAGAAACGCCACTAACACCAGAAACACTACTTACACCACTGACACCACCAACACCAGTAACACCACTACCAGTAACACCAGAAACACCACTAACACCAGTAAGACCACTAACACCAGAAACACCTCTAACGCCACTTACACCAGAAACACCACTTACACCAGTAACACCAGTAACACCACTTACACCACCAACACCAGTAACACCACTACCAGTAACACCAGAAACACCACTAACACCACTTACATCAATAACACCACTAACACCAGAAACACCTCTAACGCCACTTACACCAGTAACACCACTTACACCAGAAAAACCACTTACACCAGTAAGACCACTAACACCAGAAACACCAGTAACACCACTTACACCACCAACACCAGTAACACCACTACCAGTAACACCAGAAACACCACTAACACCAGTAACACCACTTACACGAGAAACACCACTTACACCAGAAACACCACTTACACCAGTAACACCACTTACATCAGGAACACCAGTAACACGACTAACACCACTTACACCAGAAACACCAGTAACACCACTTACACCACTAACACCACTAATGCCAGAAACGCCACTAACACCACTAACACCACCAACACCAGTAACACCACTACCAGTAACACCAGAAACACCACTAACACCAGAAACACCACTTACACCAGTAACACCACTTACACCAGTAACACCACTTACACCAGTAACACCACTTACACCAGTAACACCACTAACACCAAAAACACCAGTAACACCACTAACACCACTACCAGTAACACCAGAAACACCAGAAACACCGGTAACACGACTAACACCACTTACACCAGAAACACCACTAAAACCAGAAACACCGGTAACACCACTAACACCACCAACACCACTACCACTAACACCAGAAACACCACTTACACCAGTAACACCACTAACACCAGAAACACCAGTAACACCACTAACACCACCAACACCACTACCAGTAACACCAGAAACACCACTAACACCAGTAACACCAGAAACACGACTTACTCCAGAAACACCTCTAACGCCACTTACACCAGAAACACCACTTACACCAGAAACACCACTTACACCAGTAAGACCACTAACACCACTTACACCACTAAAACCACCAACACCAGTAACACCACTTACACCACTTACAGCAGTAACACCACTAACACCAGAAACACCACTTACACCACTTACAACAGTAACACCACTTACAGCAGTAACACCACTAACACCACTTACAACAGTAACACCACTAACACCACTTACAGCAGTAACACCACTAACACCAGAAACACAACTTACTCCAGTAACACCACTTACACCACTAACACCACCAACACCAGTAACACCACTTACAGCAGTAACACCACTAACACCAGAAACACGACTTACTCCAGTAACACCACTAACACCACTTACAGCAGTAACACCAGAAACACCACTAACAGCAGTAACACCACTAACACCACTTACAGCAGTAACACCAGTAACACCACTAACACCAGCAACACCAGTAACACCACTAACACCAGTAACACCACTAACACCAGTAACACCACTAACACCAGTAACACCACTAACACCAGTAACACCAGTAACACCACTTACACCACTTACAGCAGTAACACCACTAACACCAGTAACACCAGTAACACCACTTACACCACTTACACCAGTAACACCACTAACACCAGTAACACTAGTAACAACCGGTCGAGGCAGATGGCCGCCCACCCTGAGCCATGGTTCTGCTCGAGGTTTCTGCCTCTTAAAAGGAAGTTTTTCCTTGCCTCTGTCTCCTAGTGCTGCTCTTGGTGGGAACTGTTGGGCTTCTGTAAATAGCATCATAGAGTACGGTCTAGACCTGCTCTTTTATGAAAAGCGCTGTGAGATAACTGTTGTTGTGATTTGGCGCTATATAAATAAAATTGAAATTGAAATTGAAAATTAACACCACTAACACCAGTAACACCACTAACACCACTTACAGCAGTAACACCACTAACACCAGTAGCACTAGTAACACCACTAACACCAGTAGCACTAGTAACACCACTAACACCACTTACACCAGTAACACCACTAACACCACTTACACCACTTACACCAGTAACACCACTAACACCACTTACACCAGAAACACCACTTACACCAGTAAGACCACTAACACCAATAATACCACTAACACCACTTACACCAGTAACACCACTAACACCAGAAACACGACTTACTCCAGAAACACCTCTAACGCCACTTACACCAGAAACACCACTTACACCAGTAAGACCACTAACACCAATAATACCACTAACACCACTTACACCACTAACACCACCAACACCAGTACCACCACTTACACCACTTACAGCAGTAACACCACTAACAGCAGTAACACCACTAACACCACTTACAGCAGTAACACCAGTAACACCACTAACACCAGCAACACCAGTAACACCACTAACGCCACTTTCAGCAGTAACACCACTAACAGCAGTAACACCACTAACACCACTTACAGCAGTAACACCAGTAACACCACTAACACCAGCAACACCAGTAACACCACTAACACCAGTAACACCACTAACACCACTTACACCAGTAACACCACTTACACCACTTACAGCAGTAACACCACTAACACCAGTAACACCAGTAACACCACTTACACCACTTACAGCAGTAACACCACTAACACCAGTAACACCAGTAACAACCGGTCGAGGCAGATGGCCGCCCACCCTGAGCCATGGTTCTGCTCGAGGTTTCTGCCTCTTAAAAGGAAGATTTTCCTTGCCTCTGTCTCCTAGTGCTGCTCTTGGTGGGAACTGTTGGGCTTCTGTAAATAGCATCATAGAGTACGGTCTAGACCTGCTCTTTTATGAAAAGCGCTGTGAGATAACTGTTGTTGTGATTTGGCGTTATATAAATAAAATTGAAATTGAAAATTAACACCACTAACACCAGTAACACCACTAACACCACTTACAGCAGTAACACCACTAACACCAGTAGCACTAGTAACACCACTAACACCAGTAGCACTAGTAACACCACTAAAACCACTTACACCAGTAACACCACTAACACCACTTACACCAGAAACACCACTTACACCAGAAACACCACTTACACCAGTAAGACCACTAACACCAATAATACCACTAACACCACTTACACCAGTAACACCACTAACACCAGAAACAGCAGTAACACCACTTACACCACTAACACCACCAACACCAGTAACACCACTTACACCACTTACAGCAGTAACACCACTAACACCAGTAACACCAGTAACACCAGAAACACGACTTACTCCAGAAACACCTCTAACGCCACTTACACCAGAAACACCACTTACACCAGTAAGACCACTAACACCAATAATACCACTTACACCACTTACACCACTAACACCACCAACACCAGTAACACCACTTACACCACTTACAGCAGTAACACCACTAACACCAGAAACACCACTTACACCACTTACAGCAGTAACACCACTAACACCAGTAACACCACTTACAGCAGTAACACCACTAACACCAGTAACACCACTTACACCACTTACAGCAGTAACACCACTAACACCAGAAACACGACTTACTCCAGTAACACCACTTACACCATTAACACCACCAACACCAGTACCACCACTTACACCACTTACAGCAGTAACACCACTAACACCAGAAACACGACTTACTCCAGTAACACCACTAACACCACTTACAGCAGTAACACCAGAAACACCACTAACAGCAGTAACACCACTAACACCACTTACAGCAGTAACACCACTAACAGCAGTAACACCACTAACACCACTTACAGCAGTAACACCAGTAACACCACTAACACCAGCAACACCAGTAAACACCACTAACACCAGTAACACCACTAACACCACTTACACCAGTAACACCACTTACACCAGTAACACCACTAACACCAGCAACACCAGCAACACCACTTACACCAGTAACACCACTAACACCACTTACACCAGTAACACCACTAACACCACTAACACCAGTAACACCACTTACACCACTTACACCACTTACAGCAGTAACACCACTAACACCAGTAACACCACTTACACCACTTACAGCAGTAACACCACTAACACCAGTAACACCACTTACACCACTTACAGCAGTAACACCACTAACACCAGTAACACTACTTACACCACTTACAGCAGTAACACCACTAACAC
>NC_060172.1:3509164-3512303 GCF_021292245.1 Micropterus dolomieu | reverse complement strand
TAACACCAGTAACACCAGTAACACCAGAAACACGACTTACTCCAGAAACACCTCTAACGCCACTTACACCAGAAACACCACTTACACCAGTAAGACCACTAACACCAGAAACACTACTTACACCACTAACACCACCAACACCAGTAACACCACTTACACCACTTACACCACTTACAGCAGTAACACCACTAACACCAGTAACACTACTTACACCACTTACAGCAGTAACACCACTAACACCAGTAACACGACTTACTCCAGTAACACCACTAACACCACTTACAGCAGTAACACCAGAAACACCACTAACAGCAGTAACACCACTAACAGCAGTAACACCACTAACACCACTTACAGCAGTAACACCACTAACAGCAGTAACACCAGTAACACCACTTACAGCAGTTACACCAGTAACACCACTAACACCAGTAACACCACTTACACCACTTACAGCAGTAACACCACTAACACCACTAACAGCAGTAACACCACTAACACCACTTACAGCAGTAACATCACTAACACCACTTACACCAGTAAGACCACTAACACCAATAATACCACTAACACCACTTACACCAGTAACACCACTAACACCAGAAACAGCAGTAACACCACTTACACCACTAACACCACCAACACCAGTAACACCACTTACACCACTTACAGCAGTAACACCACTAACACCACTAACACCAGTAACACCACTAACAACACTAACAACACTTACAGCAATAACACCACTAACACCACTTACACCAGTAACACCACTAACACCAGTAGCACTAGTAACACCACTAACACCAGTAACACCCACTAACACCACTTACACCAGTAACACCACTAACACCACTTACACCAGTAACACCACTAACACCAGTAGCACTAGTAGCACCAGTGTATGAAGCGTTAAATGTGGAGTATTTATCATTGACTCCGGCCTGCAGGTGCTGATTCTGTTTTAATCACTGAAAGTGCAGCTTTGAGTGAGTCTTCGCTCTGATTCAGGACCTTTAATCTGATGAAGTTCAGTCTGAGCTGGTTTCTAACAGGTGTTGGCTCCGTTTGAGATCAAACCTCTCATATTGTAAATACACAGAGAACAGATTCTGCAGAACTCCCTGAGGATCTTCATGTTTTTAAGCTTCCTTCAGGCCATGCTAACTGCTAACAGGAGCTGCTAACAGCTGCTGTTGATGGGACGGTCTGACTAGAAAGCTCCCAGCTGATACGCTGACTGACTGTCAGCAGGGGCAGAAATGGGGGGGGGGGTCATCTGGCTGAAGAGCAGCTGGTCACTCTGATTTATGAAGGTAATAAAAGTCTCTTTCTTCTTCACCTGCTGGTAGAACCATCAGGCCCCGCCCCCCTCACCTGCTCAGGACAGGCAGATGCAGCTTTGAAGCAGGACTTCAAAGTAAAACAAAAGCAAAAAGTCATGATTAAAGAAATAATTCTAATTATTTGTGATGACCGGAGGAGTGCTGAGGTTTGGACCTCCAGTCAGTGAGTGAGCCCAGCTGGTGCTAGTCTGTTAGCCGTTAGCATGGACTAAATATGAGTCCTGAGGGATTCAGTGACACCAGGTCCTGGAGCCTCACAGACCCAGAACCAGCTCATGGATCAAGTTCAGTACAACATGAAAACCTTTTTATCGTCTTCTGTTTTTATTCGTCGTCTTTCTTCTGTCTGATCACCTTCTAATCATTTCGCTGATCTTTTCTCATCTTTGTAGAATCTGAGCTTTTCAGAATCACAGTTTCTCGGTTTAGCCCTGCAGCTGCTCTGCGGGTCCGACAGGAAGTCTCCACCCTGTGAGGTCAGCGGGACGCCAGAGACTAAACTGCACACACACAGCTAAGTGTTTCCTGTGGCTGCCACCGTTAGAAACTCAAACTTCCTCCGTGTGTTTGAACCAAACATCTGTCAGAACTGTTATGTTCAGGTGTTGTTATATGTAGATGTGTCTGTATATGTGTGTGTGTGTGACGTGATCAAAGGTTTTTGTTTACATGTTTGAAGGTTAGAGAGGTTTAAATATTTTCACATGTATTTATATATTTTTACATGCTTATAATCTGCTGTTCATGTGTGTTTACATAGTTTTACATGCGTTTGCGTCATTTCTGTCCACCGTGATGACTACTTTCATATTTCCAGCAGCACCTGAAGGCATCATCATAGCTGTGTGCAGTAAACAACATCTGCACAGCTGCAGCTCAGAGCTCAGTGAATATCGTTATCATATATAATGTACACTAAAGTATTGGGACACCCCTCCGAATCATTGAATTCAGGTGTTCCAGTCACTTCCATGGCCACAGGTGTGTAAAGCTCCTGGGCTGCAGACTGCTTCTACAACCATCTGCGAAAGAATGGGACCTCACTGTGTTTTTCAGGGGCCAACTGAGGGTTTTGGACAATTTCAGGCTTCCAGCTTTGTGGAAACAGTTTGGAGACGGCCCCTTCCTGTTCCAACATGACTGCACACCAGAACACAAAGCAAGGTGAGTCAGGAATTCTGGTCCAGCATCTGTGCCTGACCTTACAAATGTGCCCATGAACACAGTCCTAAACCTCGTGGACAACCTTCCCAGAAGAGCTGAAGCTGTTCTAGCTCCAAAGGGGGGTCGACTCCATGTTAAAGGCTACGCATTAAGAATGGGACGTCATTAAACTTCATGTGAATGTAAAGGCAGGCGACCCAAAACTTTTGGTAATATAGTGTATGTTCCAGTTCCTCAGAGGAAGCACTAACTCCGCTGCAGCGCCCCCCTCTGGTTAAACAGTGTTACAGCTGTTCTCCGCTGCAGCGCCCCCTCTGGTTAAACAGTGTTACAGCTGTTCTCCGCTGCAGCGCCCCCTCTGGTTAAACAGTGTTACAGCTGTTCTCCGCTGCAGCGCCCCCCTCTGGTTAAACAGTGTTACAGCTGTTCTCTGCTGCAGCGCCCCCCTCTGGTTAAACAGTGTTACAGCTGTTCTCTCCTGCAGCGCCCCCCTCTGGTTAAACAGTGTTACAGCTGTTCTCCACTGCAGCGCCCCCTCTGGTTAAACAGTGTTACAGCTGTTCTCTCCTGCAGCGCCCCCCTCTGGTTAAACAGTGTTACAGCTGTTCTCCGCTGCAGCGCCCCCCTCT
>NC_060172.1:3490505-3509064 GCF_021292245.1 Micropterus dolomieu | reverse complement strand
TGGGCTACCTGGTGAGCGTGTGTGCTACCTGGTGGGCTAACTGGTGAGCGTGTGTGCTACCTGGTGGGCTAACTGGTGAGCGTGTGTGCTACCTGGTGGGCTAACTGGTGAGCGTGTGTGCTACCTGGTGTGCTACCTGGTGTGCTACCTGGTGTGCTACCTGGTGTGCTACCTGGTGTGCTACCTGGTGAGCGTGTGTGCTACCTGGTGTGCTACCTGGTGTGCTACCTGGTGTGCTACCTGGTGAGCGTGTGTGCTACCTGGTGTGCTACCTGGTGAGCGTGTGTGCTACCTGGTGTGTTCTCCTTGGAGGCGTCCGATGTGAGCGTGGACAGCAGAGCTTCAGACTTGAACTTCTTCTCAGGAACGTGTTCTGTAGTGTGGTGAGTTGGGGCGCTGTACTTCCTCTCTGTCGTGACACAAAGACCACAGACGCTCTGAGTGAAAACATTAAACTGAGAGATGAAGCTCTGCAGAATGTTTACTGTTGAATCAAGCTGTCGGTCTCTGAATGACCTTTGACCCGGCTCTACTTCTCCGACACGCTGCTGGTGACGGGGGGGGATCCAGGACCAGAGTTTGGTATCGTTTGGGTTTTTTACGACTCCGGTGCCAAATAAATCCTTTTAAAACGATACTTTAAACATTAAAGAGAGGATGTTTAAAATAAAGGTTTTAAATTCTTTAACTTGAACATATTAACTGTTTAAGGTGCACGTCAACAGTCTGCAGCAGAGAAGTAGAAAATCTATTTTAACCTGGTCTTCTTAAGATTCGCTGCTGTATTTACGCCTGTTTGTGTTCGTATCACCTCCGTCAAAGTTCCAAGCGAGCTGGGGCGATACTAAAATGTGATGTGAAAACACAGCAGACTGCTGATTGGTCAGAGAGAATCGTCACTATTCACTGCATCATCATTACTGCACCAGACAGAGGCCAGCAACAGAAAGTTTTATATTTTACAGTTTTCGTATGGAATTTCATCACTAAATCCACTTCTGAGAAGAGCACAGCCAAAGCGAGGCGAGCTGAGCTGGAAAAGCAGCTTAAGTGGCACCGAAATGACCAGATGAGGTCATATAGGAACCGGTTCCATGTTGGTACCAGGTTTGGGTACCCAACCCTATCCAGGACCGACCCAGCGCCTGAAGAGGAGGCAGTACTTACTCTCGGCTGCCGTGTGAGAGTGGACGTGGTGGTTGTTGACCGGCTGAGACGGACTGTCCATCTCTAAAGATCCTGAGGAGCAGAAGAAGAAGAAGACAGGAAGTTAAAGACACTCTGCTTCCTCAGCTCTAAAGGAATCATCAGTGTTCAGGACTGGAACGTGTCTGACGTCTCTCCAGGATCTCCGTGATGCCGGCGTTGTCGGCCTCCAGCTCCATCTTGAACTTGGCCAGTTCCTGGTCCAGTTTACGCAGGTGACGGTCCACCTGAGAACAGAAACCAAACGAACTGAGGACGATACAGGAGAGACGTTTCACCTCCGTCTGACTACATGTAAGAGAGACTGAGCCGAGGACACCGGCTCTGACATGGAGGAGGTGTCTGACCGCCCTCTGGTGGATGCTGACGTGAATAACAGGGCAAACCTTCCTTCACTGTGAATAAACTTAGATATAATCACCAACATGACACATTAATAGATATATAATAGTGATCTCTGACAAACTGATGCTCACCAAGTCATAAATCTGATTGGCCAGCTGCACCTTCTCGTCTGCGTCTTCCAGAGCTTTGTAATAATCCTGAAACACAGATCTATAATGAACTCTCTGCAGCTTCAGCGCTTCCTCCTCAGAACTGATCGGCGAGTCAGACGCACCTTTTTGATGACCTCCATCTGTTCTTCTCTCCACTCCGGTTTGTTCTTCTTGGCGTTGACGAAGAACTCGATCACCTTCTGCTCCAGCTGATCGGTGGCGTCTGCACAAACACAATCATTATATTATTATTAGCATTTTATATTCAGCTCACTTCAGGTCCAAAACTTCTGTTTAGGTCAGAAACTAAGTCGACTTAAACGCTGATGGACTTTGTCAGGACATCCTTGTCCTGGGAACAAACTGTCACAGTGTTTTCACCGAGGCTGGATATAAAGATGGCTGCTGCATCTCCACTTCCTCCCTCTGTACCTAAATATCCTGGAGACGCCCGCCGCCATCTCGAGTCTGAGGTCAGGGTCTAAATATGCAGAGACGTCCGCCTGTAACTGCGTCTCCACAGCAGCAGGGGAGCCTCGTGCTGTGGAGGTTGGTTGTTAATGAGCTTTTGAACGTGGAACCAAATGATCGGCAGCTCCTTGTTCCTTTACCTGCTCCGTGATGTGACAAAAAATTCATTTCAATATAGAAATTATTTTGTAAATTCAATCAATATCCACCGCCATGACGAATACCATGGTAGAGTGGGTGTGGATTAGCAAACTGACGCTACTAGCTGCCGCAAAGCTAACATGAGGGACCACAACAGCTCCAGACAGGCGATAGATGTCGACTTCAACCTGACCTCACCGCGGTGCAAAGCGCCGTCCCCTCACCAAAATATTACAGTAAAGTGTGGAATTGGCGACACGACCATATAAACAATGGAGCATAATCGTAGACGACAGACGTTTTTCTATCGTCACATGTCCAATCTATGAAAAGGCTATGATGAAGTCTGTGACGCCGTCTGCATCAGGACTGCACGTGCTGATTAGTTCCATAGTTGATCAAGCAGGAAATTATTTCTCGATTAATTTATGAGATGTTGTAAAAGCAGAGAGATCTCGGTTTCTCCAAAGAGTCCAAGTCTTGTTATGTCCGACCGACCGTCTAAAAACCACCGATGTTCAGTTATTAATAATTTCAGCTTTAATGAAAGTCAGCTGTTATTGTTAACCTTCATCCTGTTGCTTTATTTAGATTTGTTGCATATTACTGACCACTGTCTGTCCAGGACATTAAAACTCTGCTCTCTAACTGCCACATATTCCTAATTATTCTTATACACTTTGTCAATTTTATAATTTATGTATGTATGTAAGTGCAAATCCACATGTAAATAACGGCAACATTGTTTTGTTTTACACACCCAGATTTATAATTATTCTGTCCACTGTATGTTTATCTCTATGTGCAGCACGAGATGAAATAAATAACATTAAAGTTAACAAACTTATAAAAGTGCACCAGTAGCTCATAGTTACACACATCTTAATATTGCTCTGTTTAGATTTGTTTATTTTATTCTGAACAACGTTTCATTATTATGTCTATTCCTGATTAACAAAGTGAGCAACTGTGACGCAAGAAACCCCCGGGAATAAATAACTTGTGATTATTGTGATGGGAGACAGTGATCTGCTAATCTGAAGTACAACAGGACAGAGCAGGAGGAGCTCCGCATGTACGGCAGTAAATAATAAATACAACAATAATAAATATGTAAATAATCTAAAACTTCAGTCTGTTGCTAGGTGACGCGGTTAGCCTGCTGTGCTAACTGGGAGCTAATCTAAATAATGTCGCCGTATGTTTCATAGAGCCGTCAGAAAGCTGTTCGCTGTGTGTGTCCATGTGGAACCGGGTGCTCGGTACCGGTGCGGCCCGCCGGTACCCGGCGGTTCCGTTACGTACTCTGAACCTGCAGGTCCATCTCCCTCATTTCCGTAAACCTGTCGCGGAGGTCCATGGGAAGCTGCTCGATCACTGCAGGAGAAGAAGAAGACGTTAGCACGGCTAGGCTAACGGCCCGGACGGCTCGTCCCGGATAATAACACACATTTAATACACAAAACGCGCCAAAAACACCTGCAACGCTTTGTTAGAGTCAGACACTCACTCTCGAGATAATCCTCCAGGTACAACATGGCGGAAAATTCGACGTTTTCAGCGTTTTATGAAACGGATCTGATCTTTCAATATGGCGCCGCCAGCCGCTCAGTCGCTCACAAAAAAATACCCGAAATGCTGAGGTCAGAGACGGTGACGCGGGCGGCTGCCTGGGTTCTGATTGGCGGAAACTCACGCGTGCGTTGTTTGGCGCTGTAGGAACAGACGCCTTATGGGAGTTGTAGTTCAACACGTGATCCGCGCTTTTCTCTTGTAAAAATATCCTCAACTGAGTCCCCGGATGATTTTATTCGATTTATTAACTTATTTTATTGAGCATTTCCACCTTTATGTCAGGATTAAACATTAGTCACCAGCCTATATTGATCATATTTGGTAAATTCCACATTCACACCATTACTTACACATTTTTGATCTCTTCACTTTTTCTGTATTTATATTTCTATAGTTATTCTAAAGTCTGTGATATACTGCATACTCTAATTAATGTTTTATTGCCGTTGTAAAGCACCTTGTTTGGTTTAAGTGTGCTAGATAAACTGATATTTATGTTTATGTGTTGTTAAGTACACATTTTTATAAATATACCAAGGCAAAGTCCTCGTATGTGAAAATGTACCTGGCAATAAACCTGATTCTGATTACATTTAAAAAAAAAAAGCTAATTTAAGATTCCGCGGTCTATTCGTCCACAAGTAGCCTCATGCAGTGAAATACCTAACCCAAAGGAGAAAAATGTAAAATGATATAATACTTAGATATTGTATTCTGTCATTTGAGTCTTAAAGTCTACATAACATATAACAGCATGTATCAGCAGGTGAGGAGGCTGAGTACAGAGCTGTGGTGGGGGACTTTGATTGTGACAAAGACTAAGGAGCTGGTTGTGGATCTCAGGAGAGCCAAGGCACCAGTGACCCCTGTTTCCATCCAGGGGATCAGTGTGGACAGTGTGGAGGACTACAAGGACCTGGGAGTGCACATGGACCAAGAACACTGAAGCCCTCTACAGGAAGGGCCAGAGGAGGCTGAGGTCCTTCAACATCTGCAGGACGATGCTGAGGATGTTTTATGAGTCTGTGGTGTCCTGTTTGCTGTTGCATGCTGGGGCAGCAGGCTGAGGGTAGCGGACGCCAACAGACTCAACAAACTGATCCAAGGCCAGTGACGCTGTGGAGTGGAGCTGGACTCTCAGAGAGGAGGATGCTGTCCAAGCTACTTGTCATCCTGAACAATGTCTCCCACCCGCTCCATGACGTGCTGCTCAAACACAGGAGCACTTTCAGTGAGAGACTCATCCCCCATAATGCACCACAGGAAGTCCTTCCTGCCTGTGGCCATCAAACTTTATAACTCCTCCCTCAGAGGGTCAAACACTTAGACCCTCAGTTATTAAACTGGACCTTGTAGTGCAGTACTTCACATCCTGTGCAATATTGCTCCACTCATTATCACTACTACTTCTTCAGTACTGTTCATCAGTTCTATTAATAGTGTAAAATACTGAGCACATCCACACTCCTTTATTTTATTTTTCTATTATTATTCTATTCCTTAATCGCACTGATGTGCAAGTCAGAAATTGTAATAACGAACTTCCCCTCAGGGATCAAGTATTTCAGATAAACCTTTATTGATCTCCAGCAGGGAAAATGGGTTGTTGCAGCAACACAAGGGCAGAAAATAGAGAAAGTGAAAAGAAATAGGAGATGTAAATAAAGCTCGGGCCTGTAGAGGCTGTGGTCTCACTGCTGGACAGTCTGATGGCACCTGGTGGGGTGAGAGTCATCCAGGATGGGTTTGATCCTGAACTTCACCCTCCTGTCTGTCCAGTTCCAGCCCGACTACAGAGCCGGTCTTCTTTACCAGCTGGTTGAGTCCGCAGGCCTCAGCGGCCCCGGTGCCGGCACCCCAGGGCTCACATAGGCCTAGACAGGTCTGCAGGAGCCTGTTGTACACACTGAAGGATCTGAGCCTCCTGCTCTTCCTGAACAGGGTGTCAGAGTTGTGATACCAGTCCAGTTTTTCTTGAACCTGTATGTCCACCCTCCTCACTCCCTCTCCCTGAATGATAACCGGCACAGGGGCCTCCTCTTCTTCAGCCAACATGGGAACATTTCACAACTAGAATTATTAAATTCCAAACTGAGGAATCAGCATCCTCAGGCTGTTTTATTTTTGTGTGCACATTTACAGAGAGTTTTCTGTTGTTCTTGTATTTCTGCTGAACAGCTTTTAAGAGCACTTTGTTAAATAAAGTTTCTTATTTTTATATTAACTAGGCTCTATCTGAGACTTTTGTTGTGACTCTGAAAGCTCTGATGTGAAAAACCCTGCCGCTGTTCTGCTGTTTACGCATCCTTTATCTATCTGGCAGATTGTGTCCACATACTTTTGGCCATAAATTGATATATGCACGTTATTAAGCGCCATGTTTCCCTCTGCATGCTGCTGTCCTGCCGGCAGAGGCCTCCATGTGTCCCTGCCCTGCAGCTTCATCCTCTTCAACACAACAACACTCTCAGCCTGTTGGCCCGCTGACCCCGCGGCTCTGCGGCTGGAGGCGGACACATTCCTCTGTCCTCCCCCAGGACTCACTGACTGCCGGGGGAGGGAGGGAGGCTGCTGCACGCAGTTAATTAGTGAGGAAGAAGAAGAAGCGGCAGGACGGGACGGGACAGCGCACCGCCCCCTCCAAACTGCTGCGGGCTCCGGCTACAACCGCAGCCAACCCTCCGGACTCCAGCTCGACAGTTTGGAGTTTTGAGGCTGCTGAAGGAAAGTTTACGCGTCACAGTCTGATTGTAGAGAGGATTTAACGCAGACTGGTGGATCTTTGTTAAGTGTAGTCTAAAGTCTATTTTGAGTAGGCTAGTGTTTTTAAGCTTTGGAGTTTCGGTTTGAAGTTTTTGGGTCACAGAAGAAAAGCAATGCAATCGCGTGGATCCGTGCGGAGAAGTGTTTTTTAACTGATCCGCGCGGTGCGCTAGTGTCAGCACCGAACCCTCCATCACCCCAGCGGGGCAGAGGGAAAGTAAGAAACCACCTGTTGTGAAAGTTTCCTGGAGCCTCTCACGGATAAACACGAGCTGCTAAAACAAGACACCGGACGGAGCCGAGTGGGAGACGCGCAGAGAGCGGAATGCGGTTTTTACGCACGGAGCAGCCGCAGATTCCGAGAAGGGGCTCCTCTCTAATGAGTGATAATCTCCGCACACATCTCTCCGGGCTCCGTGTTGTGTGTTGGCAGTGAAAATGTTGCCATGGTGCCCCGGGCTCAGATGAGCTGGACCCCGGAGCTCCGGTCGGGATGGCTCGGGAGGACGCGGTGAGGTGTCTGCGCTGTCTGCTGTTCGCGCTCAACCTGCTGTTCTGGGTGAGAACTTTGTCTCACTCTGTCAGGGGCTGGAGCTGATTCTGATAGCTTTATTAATCACTAATCGATCATGACAGCAAAAGAGAGCATAATATGAAAACAGCATGTGACTTAATAACGTGCAAAACTAAAACAATCAGGTTAGAACTTCACATCTTTCCACATGCCTGTTTGACATGTGGAAACCCTTTCATATGTAAAAATGTGGCTTTCACGTATTTCACATGTGTGAATTTCACCAATAAACACCTGTGATTTTATTGCATGTGAAGATCAGATATTTATCAAATGTGAATTTACACATTTCACTTTTATCCACATGTGCTTTAACATGCAACGTCTCACATGCCAAATAACTTAACATGTGATAATTGACATGGTAGTTAAGATCACAACCTCACACATTTCATGTTATAATTTCACATTAATGTTTAGAAATATTAACAAAAATATATTAACATGTATTTTCAAATAAGAAACCAAAGACCCCCATTTTAAGTCCATCAAAACGCAGCAGCTACGCCACCTATCACCTGCCGATGCTTCAGACAGCTCGGATCCTCACATGGGATCACCCAGGTGAAGGTTTCTTTTAAAATAACAGCTTCATGTTTAACAGTTTGCTCAACTCTGCGCAGCTGATGAAAACTCATCACAGGCTGAAAGTAGCAGCTAACTGTGAGGGCTACTGCTCGGGTCAGATAGTTAGCTGGAACATAAACTGGTGAAGGATTTAACCTCAGCTGCTAAACGGACTCCAAACTGTCTGGAAAGCCAGAAACCTGCACATTTCTCACCTCGTTTTCTGTACTGTCTTTCTCTACAAGTCTGGGCAAATTACTGAGGAAGCCACAATCAGAGGCAGCACTTTTCATGATGCCATTATGTAGGCCCCTCACAAAGTATTTTACAGTTTTTTAAACTAAAAAATATAAAACATTAGTATTTTGACGCAAAATTTGAAACTATTTTCATCGACCTTATCAAATTCAGATTACATAATTCTAATATGTATTTTAAATACACGAGCCACCTTATGGAATTATGTTGTAGCACCATAACTTAAATGCAGTAGTTGAGTAAATGTACTCAGTAACCCTTTCCACTTGTAAAAGTTTGGCTTGAAAGTTAGAGTTTTCAGTGAATACTAAAGTTTCAGTGAAAGTTAGAGTTTGTAGAGAAAGTTAAAGTTTCAGTGAAAGTAGGCCACGTCTGTCTGTGAGAACATGTTTCACATACTGAGATGTTATTTGTAGGCAGCAGAAACTGATCCATGTGTGTTTATATGTTTGTGTCCAGCTGATGTCAGCATGTGTGCTGGGAGTGGCAGCCTGGATCAGAGACCCCCTGAACACCGTCCTGACCCTGACAGCCCACACCAGGTGAGTCTCACACAGACAGACAGAGCTCAGGTAACACAATCAGACCTGATCCTGATGAGGAGCCTCAAGGTCTCAGTCTGCTTCACATAAACCAGGTCGTCTGACATCACCCTGCCTCCCTGATCTCTCTCCAGTGTCTGAGTCTCTGTGTTGTTGTCTCGACATCTCACATGTTCAGTCTCTCCTGGAGATGTTCAGTGGTGACCTCATGAAACCTTCGAACCTACTTCCTTACCTCTACGCAGCCGACCAATCACAGCATGACCTGGGTGTGATGTCAGATTGTCTGTTTCAGAAAGTTAGAAGAATGATCATATGTATTTCCCAGCATCAACGAGTCTGTCTCAGCTGCTTGGTATTTATAGTAATCCTTATAAGTCACCTTCATACCTGACTCCAGCATGATAAATCTTATTTATCTCATGAAGAAAATAAAGAACATTTTAAAGAGGAAAGTTTAATGAAAGAGTCAAAATGCATGCAGAATATTGTCCTTCTAAGTAGTTTTCTAAAGTACATTTTACAATGAGACTGACATTTTGGCACAGATGACGTAATTACACAGGACATGTGTTAGTGAAGAACAGTGTCCAGGACCTGGATCCTGAGTGAACTGGTCTTTGTGTAAACCCAGTGAGGACTCTGACAGAGCCGAGCTGCTGGATTAACAGCGCCGCAGCAGAGAGATAAATATAGAGACGTCTGGACTGTATTTGTATCTCTGTGTCTGCAGGTTGGAGGAAGCAGCCATCCTCACTTATTCTCCAGCTGTTCATCCTGTCATCATCACTGTGTGCTGCTTCCTCATCATCGTGGCCATGGTGGGATACTGCGGCACGCTCAGATGTAACCTGCTGCTGCTGTCCTGGGTACGTTTTCACCCAGACCGCTTTTTATTAGTGTTTGCATGCAAATGTTGTCACATGCAACATGTTGACTTTACCAGGTCCTCCTGGACTCTGCATGAACGCAAATGTACGCTTTACACTCTCATTGAGTTGCGGTTGATGATGAAAACAAATTTGTAATAAACACAATGAACGTTAAAAAGTTAAAATGTACATAAATCTGCAATATTTGCTCTCATGTAGAAGCAGTTACACGTGTTGGATGTTTCGATGTCAATCTGAATCAAACAGGTGGAAAAATGATTTAAAGGATAGTTTCAGTATTTTTAAACCTGGGCTCTGTGTTCCCACATGTTGGTGTTGCAATGACTTGTAGGTACAGAAGGTCCTGAATCGTGCAGTAGATGCTTCGGTCGGCAGCTGCAGCGGCTCCAACATATTCCTTTGTCAAAACAGCATCCACAGAAAGAGCTTCTTTCTGCCGCCGACAGGCTAAGACTGTTTTACCAGGTGTCTGACAACATCATGGAAAGGATCCCTACGAGGGACTCCTGGTGACAGGAAGACGCCTGTGGAAACGAGGGAAAGGGGTTTGTCTCTTCTCTCCAGCAAAATGTTGTAACTGCTGCAGCCGGTTAGTTATTCCAACACCAACATATGTGAAGGTTTAAAAACACAGAAATTTAATCATTCCTGACAAAAGTTTTCGTCACATTTTCCAGCCCAAAGTTGCCACTAGTGTCTCAAAGTCACAGTGTGATTGTGGTCTATCGTAAATGAGGTCGGGGAGTAATCTGATTACACGAACAGATTTTACAGTCAGCAGGTTCCTGCAGCAGGTACACAACATTACCCGTCGCTTGTGTCTAACCTTAATACAACATGAACTCTGAGCATCAGCTGCAGGACGAGCTGCTGAATCCTCCTCATTAAATCAAGTCAAAAGTCTGAACGGAGGTCAGTCTGTGATCCAGATCACCTCTCTGCTGCTACCTGAGTGGGCGGGGCCAGGTGTCAGGTGTCTGTATTGTCCCACAGAGGAGATAAGACGGTCCCTTCAGCCTGTCTCTGAAAGACGAGACGCTGGGACACAGAGTGCAGCTGCAGTCTGCTGAATGGACTCCCACAGGGGGTGATGGGAAATCAACACAGACTTCAGGAAGTGCACCCACCCTACCTGAGTCACCCCCGAGACACCTGGGAAACCACATCACAAAGGAAACAACTGCTCCAACTCATCCCGTCCACAGACCAGCTGCTTGTAAGACTGTTCTGAAACCAGCTCAAGTACTGAACGTCTGTTCAGATAAGAATGCAGATTAACATGTGATCAGTTTATAAACTGCACATTGCAGCTGCACTTTGACAATGTTCAGATTCATCTTAAATGAATCAGGAATAAAATTTCAATAATACATATTAATTAATAGGATAACTTCTGCATAATGAGGGATTTTACTTCATACTTTAAGTAGTAGTAGTAGTAGTAACACTGTGGTATCAGTACTTTTACTGAAGTAAAAGCTCAGAGTACTTCACCATCCCTTCTGAAACACTGCAGATGGATGATTTATCAGCTGAAGGTAAAACTCCAACGGAAGCTGAAGTCACCTCAGACTCACAGCCTGTCGTGGCTCTAACACTTGTAGAGGTGTAATGCAGCTTCCGGATGTTTCTGATGGGTCGTTTAGAGACACATGATTCACACAAAGCACGTCATTAATCTGATCTGATCAAACCTGTGATCATCTTCTGTTTCCATGCAGCAGATCTGAGGTCAGATATTTCTGTCTGTTGGGAAACCAGGAAAAGGTTGATTATAAATAGTCATAAAGACACCAAACTCCTCCGACTAAACTTAAGCTCGGCTGCTTCGTCCACACTTCCTGTTTCCACTCAGTACATTTACTGATGAAGATGTTTCTGTTCAGGATCAGCGGGTGTTACAGTGTGTATTACAATGTGTGCATGTGTATTACAATGTGTGTTACACAGTGTTACAGTGTGTTACAGTGTGTTACAGTGTGTTACAGTGTGTTACGGTGTGTTACAGTGTGTGTTACAGTGTGTATTACAATGTGTGTTACAGTGTGATACAGTGTGTGTTACAGTGTGTGTTACAGTGTATGTTACAGTGTGTATTATAATGTGTGTTACAGTGTGTTAGTGTGTTACAGTGTGTATTGCAATGTGTGTTACAGTGTGTAACAGTGTGTTTCAATGTGTGTTACAGTGTGTTACAGTGTGTTACAGTGTGTTACAGTGTGTTTCAATGCGTGTTACAGTATGTTACAGTGTGTTATGGTGTGTTACAGTGTGTTACGGTGTGTGTGTGTTACAGTGTGTTGCAATGTGTTATAGTGTGTTACAGTGTGTTAGAGTGTGTTGCAGTGTGTGTTACAGTGTGTTGCAGTGTGTGTTACAGTGTGTTGCAGTGTGTGTTACAGTGTGTTACAGTGTGTTTCAATGTGTGTTAGAGTGTGTGTGTTACAATGTGTGCTACAGTATGTTACAGTGTGTTACAGTGTGTTACAGTGTGTTACAGTGTGTTACAGTGTGTTGCAGTGTATTACAGTATGTTGCAATATGTTGCAATGTGTTACAGTGTGTTGCAGTGTATTACAGTGTGTTAAAGTGTGTGTTACAGTGTGTATTATAATGTGTGTTACAGTGTGTTAGTGTGTTTCAGTGTGTATTACAATGTGTGTTACAGTGTGTTACAGTGTGTTTCAATGCGTGTTACAGTATGTTACAGTGTGTTATGGTGTGTTACAGTGTGTTACGGTGTGTGTGTGTTACAGTGTGTTGCAATGTGTTATAGTGTGTTACAGTGTGTTAGAGTGTGTTGCAGTGTGTGTTACAGTGTGTTGCAGTGTGTGTTACAGTGTGTTGCAGTGTGTGTTACAGTGTGTTACAGTGTGTTTCAATGTGTGTTAGAGTGTGTGTGTTACAATGTGTGCTACAGTATGTTACAGTGTGTTACAGTGTGTTACAGTGTGTTACAGTGTGTTACAGTGTGTTGCAGTGTATTACAGTATGTTGCAATATGTTGCAATGTGTTACAGTGTGTTGCAGTGTATTACAGTGTGTTAAAGTGTGTGTTACAGTGTGTATTATAATGTGTGTTACAGTGTGTTAGTGTGTTTCAGTGTGTATTACAATGTGTGTTACAGTGTGTTACAGTGTGTTTCAATGCGTGTTACAGTATGTTACAGTGTGTTATGGTGTGTTACAGTGTGTTACGGTGTGTGTGTGTTACAGTGTGTTGCAATTTATTATAGTGTGTTACAGTGTGTTAGAGTGTGTGTTACAGTGTGTTGCAGTGTGTGTTACAGTGTGTTGCAGTGTGTGTTACAGTGTGTTACAGTGTGTGTTACAGTGTGTTACAGTGTGTTTCAATGTGTGTTAGAGTGTGTGTGTTACAGTGTGTGCTACAGTATCTTACAGTGTGTTACAGTGTGTTACAGTGTGTTGCAGTGTGTTACAGTGTGTTACAGTGTGTGTTTCAGTGTGCGTTACAGTGTGTTACAGTGTGTGTTACAGTGTGTTAAAGTGTGTGTTACAGTGTGTGCTACAGTGTGTGTTTCAGTGTGCGTTACAGTGCGTTACAGTGTGTGTTGCAGTGTGTGTTACAGTGTGTTACAGTATGTTACAGTGTGTTACAGTGTGTTACAGTGTGTTGCAGTGTGTTGCAGTGTATTGCAGTGTATTACAGTGTGTTGCAATGTGTTACAGTGTGTTACAGTGTGTTACAGTGTGTGTTACAGTGTCTTGCAATATGTTGCAATGTGTTACAGTGTGTTACAGTGTGTGTTACAGTGTGTTGCAATGTGTGTTACAGTGTGTTGCAATGTGTTGCAGTGTGTGTTACAGTGTGTTACAGTGTGTTGCAGTGTGTGTTATAGTGTGTTACAGTGTGTGTTACAGTGTGTTGCAATGTGTTACAGTGTGCGTTACAGTGTGTGTTACAGTGTGTTACAGTGTGTTACAGTGTGTTGCAATATGTTGCAGTGTGTTACAGTGTGTTACAGTGTGTGTTACAGTGTGTGTTACAGTGTGTGTTAAAATGTGTTGCAATGTGTGTTACAGTGTGTTGCAATGTGTTGCAGTGTGTTGCAGTGTGTGTTACAGTGTGTTACAGTGTGTGTTACAGTGTGTTGCAATGTGTTACAGTGTGTGTTACAGTGTGTTACAGTGTGTTGCAATATGTTGCAATGTGTTACAGTGTGTGTTACAGTGCGTTACAGTGTGTGTTTCAGTGTGTGTTAGAGTGCATTACAGTGTGTGTTTCAGTGTGCGTTACAGTGTGTTACAGTGTGTTGCAGTGTGTGTTACAGTGTGTTGCAATGTGTGTTACAGTGTGTTGCAATGTGTTGCAGTGTGTGTTACAGTGTGTTACAGTGTGTGTTACAGTGTGTTGCAATGTGTTACAGTGTGTGTTACAATGTGTTGCAGTGTGTGTTACAGTGTGTTGCAGTGTGTGTTATAGTGTGTTGCAATGTGTGTTATAGTGTGTTGCAATGTGTTACAGTGTGTGTTACAGTGTGTTGCAGTGTGTGTTATAGTGTGTTACAGTGTGTGTTACAGTGTGTTGCAGTGTGTGTTACAGTGTGTTGCAATGTGTTACAGTGTGTTGCAATATGTTGCAATGTGTTACAGTGTGTGTTACAGTGTGCATTACAGTGCATTACAGTGTGTGTTTCAGTGTGCGTTACAGTGTGTTACAGTGTGTTGCAGTGTGTGTTACAGTGTGTTACAGTGTGTGTTACAGTGTGTGTTTCAGTGTGCGTTACAGTGTGTTGCAATGTGTTACAGTGTGTGTTACAGTGTGTTGCAGTGTGTGTTATAGTGTGTTACAGTGTGTGTTACAGTGTGTTGCAGTGTGTGTTACAGTGTGTTGCAATGTGTTACAGTGTGTTGCAATATGTTGCAATGTGTTACAGTGTGTGTTTCAGTGTGCGTTACAGTGCATTACAGTGTGTGTTTCAGTGTGCGTTACAGTGTGTTACAGTGTGTTGCAGTGTGTGTTACAGTGTGTTACAGTGTGTGTTACAGTGTGTGTTTCAGTGTGTTACAGTGTGTTACAGTGTGTTGCAGTGTGTTGCAGTGTGTGTTACAGTGTGTTACAGTGTGTTGCAATATGTTGCAATGTGTTGCAGTGTGTGTTACAGTGTGTTACAGTGTGTGTTACAGTGTGTTGCAATGTGTTACAGTGTGTGTTACAGTGTGTTACAGTGTGTTGCAGTGTGTTGCAGTGTGTGTTACAGTGTGTTACAGTGTGTTGCAATATGTTGCAATGTGTTACAGTGTGTGTTACAGTGTGCGTTACAGTGCGTTACAGTGTGTGTTTCAGTGTGCGTTACAGTGTGTTACAGTGTGTTACAGTGTGTTGCAGTGTGTTGCAATGTGTTACAGTGTGTTGCAGTGTGTGTTACAGTGTGTTGCAATGTGTGTTACAGTGTGTTGCAATGTGTTGCAGTGTGTGTTACAGTGTGTTACAGTGTGTGTTACAGTGTGTTTCAATGTGTGTTACAGTGTGTTGCAATGTGTTACAGTGTGTTACAGTGTGTGTTACAGTGTGTTACAGTGTGTTGCAGTGTGTGTTATAGTGTGTTGCAATGTGTTACAGTGTGTGTTACAGTGTGTTGCAGTGTGTGTTACAGTGTGTTGCAATGTTTGTTACAGTGTGTTGCAGTGTGTGTTACAGTGTGTTACAGTGTGTGTTACAGTGTGTTGCAATGTGTTACAGTGTGTTACAGTGTGTTACAGTGTGTTGCAGTGTGTGTTATAGTGTGTTACAGTGTGTGTTGCAATGTGTTACAGTGTGTGTTACAGTGTGTGTTTCAGTGTGCGTTACAGTGCGTTACAGTGTGTGTTTCAGTGTGCGTTACAGTGTGTTACAGTGTGTTACAGTGTGTTGCAATGTGTTGCAGTGTGTGTTACAGTGTGTTACAGTGTGTTACAGTGTGTTACAGTGTGTTGCAATGTGTTGCAGTGTGTGTTACAGTGTGTTACAGTGTGTGTTACAGTGTGTTGCAGTGTGTGTTATAGTGTGTTGCAATGTGTTACAGTGTGTTACAGTGTGTTACAGTGTGTTACAGTGTGTTGCAGTGTGTGTTACAGTGTGTTGCAGTGTGTTGCAGTGTGTGTTACAGTGTGTTGCAATGCATTTGTGTGTGTGTGTGTGTGTGCGCGCTATAAACGGGCTCTACAGCGTCAGTTTGCTGATATGTCGAGGACACTCACAGCCATCTTCACTGCACTGTGTGTGTGAAGCAGTTTGTACACTTTAATAGTTTTACATCTGACAGGAGAACGTACAGAGAACATAGAACCGATCCAGATGTGTTAGCAGAAACACCAAACTGTGAAACTCGTTAAAGTCACAGTTAAGTGTTTTATCAGCGGCGTGTTCTTAGAATCACGCGAGGAAGCGCCAGGTGATGTAACATAAACTTAGTTTAACATTTTCACCCAAACGCCTCTCAGGCTGAACTCTGTCTTTCCTTCTGCTTCAGTATTTCTGCAGCCTGCTGGTGATCTTCTGCGTGGAGTTGGCGAGCGCTGTGTGGACCTACGACGAGGTGAGAAAACTCTTTCCTCCTCGTCACAACCCAAAGCTGCAGAGAACAGTCTGAAATATTACTTATTGTTCAGAGCCTAACTTTTACAATCTGAACATCAAATCACTGAAGCGCCACAGCAGCTTTCTCTCATAAAACCACAACATCCTGCAAATGACTTTATTTTCAAATGTCTAATTTCCTCCTGAAATGCTCTTGTAATATTCAAATATCTCTTAAAATTATAACTTTTTCTTGGTAAATCATAAATGAATCTGAGAACAACAGCAACTTGTTAACCCTAACAACAACTTTCCTCATGAATTCAGAATTACACCGTCATTCAGATGTTATTGTCCCGACACGCTGTAGTTTCTCACTTTCATGAAGCATGTGAATATTTGATCCTCCGCTGGACGTCTCAAACCGACCAATCAGAGAGGAGCTAGTGAGCAGCTGCAGATATATTCAGCTGCTGGTAGAAACTGAAGTTACGCTGCTAAGAATAACCAGAAATGTCAGACACGAGCGGCTCGCTGCTGCTCTCAGGTCAGATCCTGTTTCACCATCAGCAGCTACTACACACACACACACACACACACACACACACGCACACACACACACACACACACACACACACACAACTACTACAGAACATGAAGCTAATTAAATCAGGTGAACATGGACAGGATCTTCAAAGAAACAGCAGTAGAAGAAGAAGACGCTCCTGGGGTTGAACAGGTGGAGTCTTCATTAGAAGGACAAACAGCAGCTGTGTGTTTGTACCTGCAGGCCAACTTCACTATCTCACCTGTGCCCCATCTCTGCAGGGCCCATCTGCCTACAGGGGGTTGTGGGTATTGTAGTCAGTGTGAGTGTTGTCTTATCAGGATTGCAGATAGCTGAGGCACCTGGCTGATGATTATCACGGGGGGGGGGGGACTCAGAGGTCACATGTTGACAGGTGAAGACTTCAGGTGTCCAGAAACTGCAGAAAAGACCTGAATGAATCCAGATTTGGCGAAAGCCAGAGAACGTCAGGACTCAGTGGACCTTTCTGTGAATCTGATGATCCTTCCTCCGGCGCCACCTTCAGGACAACCTGTGCTCGTGTACGCAGGAAGAACGAGTGGCCCTGCAGCCCAGAAGCAGCTGGTTTACAAACCTCACATTAGCTTCCAGTCCTGAAATCCGGTTTTCCAGAACCTTTGGGGAAAGTCTTTTCCCTACGAAGCTAAATTAAAAATAAACTAATAATAAGACTGAGGACTTTCTCTGTGTGATTAGAGAAAACAGAAAGGTAAGAGGAGTCCTGCGTTCAAATGTTTTCCCATCAAAATGAACTTCGTGTGGCAAAAGCAAAAGAACAGAATGACAAATATTCTGTTATGGATGATCATTAATGACGTGTTCATCACTGTAATCTGTAACGTGTTAGAAACGTTAAATCCTCATCCGCCCGTCTGTCCGTCTGTCCAGCCCGCAGTGCAGCGCTCTGACATGATCAGCCTGAAGTCTCGGATGCCCAACTTCGGCCTGCAGCGTTACCAGTGGCTCACACACACCTGGAACAGCTTCCAGACAGAGGTCAGAGGTCACGCACACACATGCACACACACACACACACACACACACACACACGCTGTTGTCATGTGACCTGACAGCTGTGTGTTTACCTGTGCACAGTTTAAATGCTGCGGGGTGATCTACTTCACCGATTGGCTGGAGATGACAGAGATGGAGTGGCCACCTGACTCCTGCTGCTCCAATCAGTATCCAGGATGTGCTCGCCACGCCCACTACCACGACCTCAGTGACCTCCACCAAGAGGTGAGCCGCCGCCACCTCTCATTGGACGAATGAACCATCACACGTTATCTTCTCTGATCGTCTCATAAAGACTCAGAGCTGAAACCTGAAATGTGAAGTGAGTCTGCAGGGAGTGTGTACAGTGTGTACAGTGTATACAGTGTGTACAGTGTGTGTACAGTGTGTGTACAGTGTGTACAGTGTGTGTACAGTGTGTACAGTGTGTACAGTGTGTACAGTGTGTGTACAGTGTGTACAGTGTGTGCAGTGTGTGTACAGTGTGTGTACAGTGTGTGTACAGTGTATACAGTGTATACAGTGTGTACAGTGTGTGTACAGTGTGTATACAGTGTGTGTACAGTGTGTGTACAGTGTGTGTACAGTGTATACAGTGTATACAGTGTGTACAGTGTGTACAGTGTGTGTACAGTGTGTACAGTGTGTGTACAGTGTATACAGTGTATACAGTGTGTACAGTGTGTGTACAGTGTATACAGTGTATACAGTGTGTACAGTGTGTGTACAGTGTGTATACAGTGTGTGTACAGTGTGTGTACAGTGTGTGTACAGTGTATACAGTGTATACAGTGTGTACAGTGTGTGTACAGTGTGTGTACAGTGTGTACAGTGTGTGTACAGTGTATACAGTGTATACAGTGTGTACAGTGTGTGTACAGTGTATACAGTGTATACAGTGTGTACAGTGTGTGTACAGTGTGTATACAGTGTGTGTACAGTGTGTGTA
>NC_060172.1:3487627-3490435 GCF_021292245.1 Micropterus dolomieu | reverse complement strand
ATACAGTGTGTACAGTGTGTGTACAGTGTGTGTACAGTGTGTACAGTGTGTGTACAGTGTATACAGTGTATACAGTGTGTACAGTGTGTGTACAGTGTATACAGTGTATACAGTGTGTACAGTGTGTGTACAGTGTGTGTACAGTGTGTGTACAGTGTATACAGTGTATACAGTGTGTACAGTGTGTGTACAGTGTGTACAGTGTGTGTACAGTGTATACAGTGTATACAGTGTGTACAGTGTGTGTACAGTGTGTATACAGTGTGTGTACAGTGTGTGTACAGTGTATACAGTGTGTGTACAGTGTGTGTACAGTGTATACAGTGTATACAGTGTGTACAGTGTGTGTACAGTGTGTACAGTGTGTGTACAGTGTATACAGTGTGTACAGTGTGTGTACAGTGTGTGTACAGTGTGTGTACAGTGTGTACAGTGTGTGTACAGTGTATACAGTGTATACAGTGTGTACAGTGTGTGTACAGTGTGTATACAGTGTGTGTACAGTGTGTGTACAGTGTATACAGTGTATACAGTGTATACAGTGTGTACAGTGTGTGTACAGTGAGTATACAGTGTATACAGTGTGTACAGTGTGTGTACAGTGTGTACAGTGTGTGTACAGTGTATACAGTGTATACAGTGTGTGCAGTGTGTGTACAGTGTATACAGTGTATACAGTGTGTGCAGTGTGTGTACAGTGTGTGTACAGTGTGTACAGTGTGTGTACAGTGTGTACAGTGTGTGCAGTGTGTGTACAGTGTGTGTACAGTGTGTACAGTGTGTGTACAGTGTGTGTACAGTGTGTGCAGTGTGTACAGTGTGTACAGTGTGTGTACAGTGTGTACAGTGTGTGTAAAGTGTGTGTACACTGTGTGCACAGTGTGTATTCAGTGTGTATACAGTGTGTGTACAGTGTATATTATTTAGAACTGTAGTTGAATCATTAAACAGTCCCTGCAGAACTCGGCGGGCCCCTGGCCTTGGGCCCCTGGCCTGCATATTTAAACCGGCTGTCTTTCCTGCAGCTGAATTTAAACGTATTGAAGGTGACCTGCTCACATTCGGCTGCTGACCAATAAAAGAAGTCGTTTCTCAGCCTCAAAGCGTTTCTTTGGTTTCTAATGAAAGTCACGTGACTGACGGCGGTTTGATCTTCTGTGTTTCAGGGCTGCGGTCCAAAGATCTACAGCTTCATTCGAGGGACGAAGCAGCTGCAGGTGTTGCGTTTCCTGGGCGTGTCCATCGGCGTGGCTCAGATCCTGGCCATGGCGCTCACCCTCACGCTGCTCTGGGCGCTTTATTACGGGCGAAAGTCTCCGGAACTGGACTCTGCAACACCGCCGCCGCCAGATGACTCCACCCCCCTCACGGTGACACATGGACCCTCAGCTGAAGCGTCCAAGACAGGCTGCAACCGCACAGATAGAAGCTGCACTAGCACGGCCGCCGCCGCCACCGCCGCCGCCGTCAGGCCGAGTGGACTCCAGTTTGAGATGGAGCGTCTGTCGTAGCCTGAACTCAGCCGAGGAATCCAAAAGATATTCTGGTCTTCTTCCAGTGGTTTAATCCATCGTTTCTGTCAGAAATAATAAGCTCAGACCCGTCCTCCCCAAATCTTCACCTTCGGTTTTATTTCACCCGGGACTGAGCGTTTGCTTCCCGACTGCTTCGTTTCCTGTCTGATCTTCTGTCAGTGGCGTCACCTGGAGATACAAGCTTTTTATTTCTGACAGAAACGATGGAACAAACTACATAAATGTGACGGAGTTATGAGTCGCTGCAGATTTGAGGAGCTGACTCTGCAGAAACCCGGTGGATTCTGGGACTTGTTGCTTTTCACTGGACGCCGTTATGAACCGAAGCACTAAAGGAAACGACCACAGAAACTTTGGCTTGGTCACCACTAAAGAGACACTTAACAGACAGACTGTTAAAAAAAGCTTTTCAGCCAGAGTGTCAGAACAAGACGGCGTTGTTGCTGGTGGCGGCGTGTCAGGACCCACTGGAACCTCAGCACACGTGCTCATCAGAGCTGTACTCGTGAAAATGTGCATGGTGTTGAATGATGAATAATATTTGTTATCGAAGCGTTTGATCGTTTTCCCACTGGAATAAAAACCGAGCATTAAAGCAGGATCACGCTGATCTGTCCTCAGAACAACTGTTTGACTGGGGGGACAGGTGGGACAGGTGAGACAGTCGGGACAGGCAGGATAGGGGAGACAGGCGGAACAGGGGGGACATGTGGGACAGGCGGGACAGGTGAGACAGGCGGGACAGGGGAGACAGATGGGACATGTGAGAAGGTGGGACATGTGAGACAGGTGGAATAGGTGAGACAGGCGGGACATGTGAGACAAGGCGGGACAGGGGAGACAGGTGGGACAGGTGAGACAGGCAGGAAAGGTGGGATAGGTGAGACAGTCGGGACAGGCGGGATAGGGGAGACAGGCGGAACAGGGGGGACATGTGGGACAGGCGGGATAGGGGGGATAGGGGAGACAAGCGGGACAGGTGAGACAGGCGGGACATGTGAGACAGGCGGGACAGGGGAGACAGATGGGACATGTGAGACAGGTGGGACATGTGGGACAGGCAGGACATGTGAGACAGGTGGGACAGGGGAGACAGGTGGGATAGGTGAGACAGGCGGGACATGTGAGACAAGGCGGGACAGGGGAGACAGGTGGGACAGGTGAGACAGGCAGGAAAGGTGGGATAGGCGGGACAGGTGGGATAGGCGGGACAGGTGGGATGGGGGGACAGGGGGGATAGGCGGGACAGGGGGGATGGGGGGACAGGGGGGGT
>NC_060172.1:3458493-3487536 GCF_021292245.1 Micropterus dolomieu | reverse complement strand
GGGGGGACAGGCGGGACAGGGGGGATATGTGGGACAGGTGGGACAGACGGGACAGGCGGGACAGGGGAGACAGGTGGGACAGATGGGACAGGGGAGACAGGTGGGACATGTGAGACAGGCGGGACAGGGGAGACAGGTGGGACAGGTGAGACAGGCAGGAAAGGCGGGATAGGGGAGACAGGCGGGACAGGGGGGACAAGTGGGACAGGCAAGACAGGTGGGATGGGGGGACAGGGGGGACATGTGGGACAGGCGGGATAGGCGGGACAGGTGGAATGGGGGGACAGGCGGGACAGGGGGACATGTGGGACAGACGGGACAGGGGAGACAGGTGGGACATGTGAGACAGATGGGACATGTGAGACAGGCGGGACAGGTGGGACAGGTGAGACAGGCAGGAAAGGCGGGATACGGGAGACAGGTGGGATGGGGGGACATGTGGGACAGGCGGGATAGGCTTGACAGGTGGGATGGGGGGACAGGGGGGACATGTGGGACAGGCGGGACAGGTGAGACAGGTGGGACATGTGAGACAGATGGGACATGTGAGACAGGCGGGACAGGGGAGACAGGTGGGACATGTGGGACAGGCGGGACAGGTGAGACAGGTGTGATGGGTGGACAGGCGGGACATGTGAGATAGGCGGGACAGATGAGACAGGTGGTACATGTGAGACAGGCGGAACAGGTGAGACTGGTGGGACGGGGGGACAGGCGGGACAGGTGAGACAGGCAGGACAGGCGGGATAGGGGAGACAGGCGGGACATGTGAGACAGGCGGGACAGGGGTACATGTGGGACAGGTGAGACAGGGGGGACAGGCGAGACAGGTGGGACAGGAGGGACATGTGAGACAGGCGGGACATGTGAGACAGGTGGGACAAGCGGGACATGAGACAGGTGGGATAGGCGAGACAGGTGGGACAGGAGGGACATGTGAGACAGGTGGGACAAGCGGGACATGTGAGACAGGCGGGACAGGGGTACATGTGGGACAGGTGAGACAGGCGGGACAGGCGAGACAGGTGGGACAGGAGGGACATGTGAGACAGGCGGGACATGTGAGACAGGTGGGACAAGCAGGACATGTGAGACAGGTGGGATAGGCGAGACAGGTGGGACAGGAGGGACATGTGAGACAGGTGGGACAAGCGGGACATGTGAGACAGGTGGGACAGGCGGGACATGTGAGACAGGTGGGACAGGCGGGACAAGTGGGTTTTTGGAGGTGGAGCACGGGCATCATTGGGTCACACGGGTGTGTTTAGCAGAACAAATGATTCATTAACAGTTAGTCTGGATGAAAAGGTAGAACGTGGTGTTTTCAGGTTTCATCCGTTCATTATACCGGGATTATTTTTATGGAAGGGTGACTGAAAAGACTCTCATCCAGTAGTTCCACATGTGGACAAACCTCCCAGGAGGTCCTGAGATGCATCTCAGGGGTCATTAAACAAAAAAATAAAGAACAAATCGTAATAGTAAATCCAACAATCCTTTCCTTCCTCTGCGAAGCTAAAGACAAAGTTTAGTTGAAGCAGTTTAAACACGTTGGAGCAGCCTGTTCATGATTCCATACATTCTGTCCAAAGACAAAAAGAAACATTTACCAGCCAGACCTGTTGGAGAGCTTTAATAGGACAATGTTTTATTGGATTTACTCAGACACCGCACCGGACTAAAACCATGGAAGCTTCTCTTTTTTTATATTATCCTCAATAATTCATATTTTATCAATATAACACAAGTCGTAACAAATCAGAAGTAACAATTATCAGAAATTCTTCAATTTACAAGTAAACCCTTTCATCACGTCGTGCCTCCGACATGACGACTGATCCAAACGCATGCACGTCGTGTCGGCAACGCTTCAGAAAAACAATGCAAAGTGAACGTAAGACACGTCTTATGGGAATGACTGAGAAAATAAGATGATTTACCAACACCATAAAGAACAATTACAGCACAGGTGCACTAGCAACAGCAACAACAACAATAATAATAATAATGCTTTTCTTTCTTTACAACCAAAAATCAAAAATATGTTTCTGAGCCTAAATTCAAAGTTTTACAAAACAAGGGAATAAACCAAGATACGCTGATTGCATATGTCACAGTTTAGTCAAGCAGTGAAGGATGATGGGGGATTAATTCAGGGGCTGCGAGCAGGGTTTGTAGTTTCCCTCTGAAATGTAGGGCAACTTCTGGCGTCTTTACAAATAAAAAACAACCAAAGACATCCATTTCAGCCGTCCAAGAAACCAACGTATCCGCCGTTTCCTCCCTGCAAACTTTAAATCCAGCTGAGGGGGCGAAGCGTCCACCAGGTGAAGCTGGAAAAAGGTCCAGGTGAGGAGAGTCACGGCGTGTTCTCTAAGAAAGGGATTTACAGTTCGTCTGGTCACCGCTGGTGAAACGGTGACGCTGAGAGAGAGAGAGGAGATTCATTTTCATACCAAACGTGAGCTTTCCTCAAACCAAACTCTAAAAGGTTTTCTTTCAGTGTGAAACGCTGAAACACAGACAACGAGTAACGTGGTGTTAACAGATCACACACCGGCTGCAAGATCCTGAAATACTGGATTCTGTCTTCTAACGATCATTACTGATCATCATCTCCTGAAATATTTACCCAAATATTAGCTTCCGACAGTTAGCCTAGCTCTGTGGAGTTTAATAAACGTTTAATCACAGACAGAATTTGTGAAACCTGTTTGTGGATTTTAGTTACGCTGCTGGACAAACTGTCAGAGTGAAATTAGGCTCCATCCACACTCCTAAGCTTAAAACTTTCTAAAACAAAATCAATCTGCGCCCACACCAGCGGAGTTAATAAATTACAATCACGTGACCGCTCACGTGCACTGGGCACGTGCGTGCCGGTGTAAACAGGAAGCAGATTGTCTACTCTGCAGCTGCAGAAGAAAGTTCTGCTAGAGAGGAACGCAGAGCAGCGACGGTGAAGAACCACAGCAGAGATTTCTCTGCCTGGAGCGACAGCGAGGTGGAACACGTGAGGACAAAGACGCGGTGGCGGCGGGACACAGAGTGGGAGTCGACGCAAAGTCAATACGGAGACATGCAGAGGACGAGTGTAGAAGTGTTATTTACACAGTACAGCAGCATCGTGCTTCTGCTCTGACTGACTGATCAGAGCCAATCAGGAAGCCAGACGTGACCTGTCGGCACGAACACGCTACGTTTCAGTGATTCAGTGTTTTATTAACGTAGCAGAAGGTCTGAGGTTTAAAACAAAGACGCAGGAGAGTGGGTGGAGCCTCAGGGAAAGCTGCTGCGCTGCTCTGATAATTCATTTAATCATTCCATTCAAAAGATGCATTAAATTGAACGACTCCTGCTGTGCGGCTGTTTTTCATGTTCATAATGACAAACTGCTGGTAGGTCACGTCTGACGACTAAAGCTGAAGACATACGTACGGCGCTGGGTAACATAGTGTAATAATATGACGTGAGACCGGTCATTCCTCCCTTAAACAGCCGACTGGTTATTTAGCAGTTTGGCTAACTCTGGAAATAAGAAGCAGCTTCCATCAGCTTTGTTTCATGGGGAGAAAAGGATACTGGCTTCAGTACATTTAACTTTTAAGGGGGGGGCACGTTGCTTTAAACCTGATTCAAGTACAATAAGAAAAGAAGAATAAGATCAGGCACCGGGTGCGTTGAATAAAAGCTCCGGAGCAAAGACACAAACCGTTTTCTTATCACAAATTGACATCAGTGTTTTCCATGATGGCGGTTCAGGTGTGTTTCTGCAGTCAGCTCTGACAGAAAGGTCAGGTAAAAAACGAGTATGTACAGAGTTAGGACCGGGACCTGATGCGCCGCCAGCCGTGGTCAGACCTGCATGCAGAGGAGCGTTCCGGAAACACGCCGATCCATGCACTCAAACACAACATGCTGAGAGGTTCCTTCTTCTCCCTCTGCGTCACAGCTGCACATACAAAAAGCTCCAAATCTAAATCAGCGGACTAAAGGACCAGCTGCTCATTCTGACACGGACCTTTTCTGTAGCCCTGATCCAGAACTGGTACTCACAGTCCTGGGTAGCTGGTGATTTGGTCACGGGTGCAGCGGCAGGATTCAAATGCTAAGGTCAAATAAAGATGAGTTAAGGAAGTATAAATACAAAAAAAAAGTAAAGTAATAAGTAAATAATAAGTAGTAAATGATAAAACAAAATGAAATCAAAAAAAGTCAAATTAAAACATTTAATAAAACATACAAAACAGTCTCAATCAAATCGTCCAATTTTACCGATCTGTCCGCCTGTCGCTGGACTGCTTCTGGCCGACGTCCACTATACACGCAAAATCGCCGGCTTTTCCAAAGCGTGTCTATGTGACGTCTGAGCATGAGAACAGGCTGGCTGTCAAAAGGACATAAATGTTGACTCGGGACCTGTTTTGTTTTGGGTTTCAGGACGCGTTGGCTCCTGGTGCTGCAGAAACAGCTGTCGTTGTTGGTTTTGGCCCAGGTAAAGATTTTAAGACTCTTAAAGACTGAAGGTCAAATACGTTTGAAAATGCAACCTGCTGCTGGATTTAAGGTAAGAAAACAATAGATTTTCCCCTTAAGGTTTGCGCAGTGAACACCATGTGACCCAGGGATTGGATGCTGAAAATATCACAGAATAGTGACTTTTAGGAGGAAATTCTCCATCAGTCAGGTACAGCTGGGGTTTGATTGACTAGCAGTGCTGCAAGACTGCTTCAGGGACTATTGTCTTGTTTCCACCATAAGAATGGATAAGAGGAATTAGTTAGATAGCCAGCCACGCGTTTTGAACAACCTTCCCATAATTAATCTTGTCTGTGAAGGTTCTCAGTCATCCAGGTCACAGTTATCCAAAGAAGGTTAAGTCCAGGGCGACTGGACTTGGTTGAAGATACTAGAAGACGTTTCGTCTCTCATCCGAGAGACTTTTTCAGTTCTGATTGGCTGGTAGGGAAACTCAGCTGTTTATCCTCTGCGCGGTCGATTGCCAGGATCGTGGCAGCGACGGCTTCTACATCCGAGTTGCGAAGCCGTCGCTGAACAGAGGAGGGGGTCTAAAGCTGATAATACCAAGGGCAACTTTTTGAGCAACTCGGACTATGTACTATGCACGGATAGTGGCGTGGCGCACTCATTACCATTGACGGGAACATTGCCCAGCAACGTTGCTCTAAATGTTGCACCATGTATCATCAGCTTAAGTTGCCTCTTACAATGCGGTCCTTTCATCACTTCCCAGGAAACTCAACAAGCATTTCCTCTTGGCCTCAGGTGAAGACGCCAACGATGGTCGTTCAGCCTCGGATGGCTCTAACAACCATGACGACTGTCGTTACTACAGGAACACTAACGAACCAGCCGTATCGCCGACGCTAGCTAACGACTACACAGAGGTTAAATAGCTGAGTTTCCCTACCAGCCAGTCAGAACTAAAGAAGTCTCTCGGATGAGGGACGAAACGTCTTCTGATATCTTCAACCAAGTGCAGCTGCCCTGGACTTTAACCTTCTTTGCATTATGAATCTTCTGAGCACCGGACCAACTGAAATTTTAATGAGAAGCTGTCCAGGACTGTGATACAAAGTACGACTGAATCAGGGCTAATAAACCCAGAGACAGGTGAGATGTTGGGTAAACTGAGAGCCTGGCTCAGTGAAAGCTAACGTTGAAAGAAAAAAAACCTACTTCAAACTGTCTTAGCTTGGTTTTAGATGGTTTTCTTTAAAGAGGTGGTTTTCTGCTCATTTTCAGGTGTAAAATCCTATTTAGGGGTTGTACCAGAACAGGTTCAGGAAATCAGACAGGCTTGGAGTTGTTGGAAGGTGATTTCTTTCCTCTCTTGGTGGAGCTAGGCTAGCAGTTTCCCTCTGCCTCCGATCTTTGTGCTCCGCTGGACTAAACACATCTGAAACTGTAAGATGTTACCAGAACAGTGTGGTTCCCAAAATGTCAGACATTCCCTTTAACCTGCAAGACTGAGTAATCTAGCGTCATCTTTGTTTGTCTTTTAAGACATCAAATTTAAAGACATAGACAAGACTGGAAAAATAGCTATGGCGACGCTTGAAATCAGTCGTCAGCCAAAGTGCCACCATTTTCTCTTTTCTGAAGTTTGACTGCTGGACACAAATCCTTCCTAGAAGACGAAAGAAAAAAATTGCAATCCAAGGCGGGTTAGCTGAGTTTTAGTGCGTACAGAAAGACGTTTTCCTCCGTGAGAGCTTTGCTAACCAGTCACGTCTATCGTGGACTCGTGATCCAACCCCCCCGCCCATCTGTGGTGCGGGGCCATCGACCCCTGATCCCTGACCCCTGATCGTCCTGCTGGGTGGGTTGTGTTTCTGTGTTGGTGCAGGACGGTGTTATCTAGAGTGCGGACACCCGGACGATGTTGGCCTGGGAATAGTTGGTGGAGCCGGCTGAGTCGTTGCCTTCACGCGTGGTGCCGTGCGGCGCGGGCATGCTGATGATGGCGGCGGTGATGTATGGCTGGTCACAGTTCAGAGGAAGTGTCTCCTCAAATTTGGCGTTCAGGCTGGATCGACTGGAACGACTGCAGAGAGACACATGGATATGTAGAGATTAAATCAAATCAAGCATAGGTTTCACTAACAGGGGTGTGTAGAGGTCTTTAGGTGGGACTGAACCCCCAAAACCTCAGGATCCTGAGCACAGATTCGTACAAGAACTACATTCTGTTTTCTGTTGTCCTGTTTCTCTGTGACTCAGAGCAACAGGCCACGGACTAAAGAAGAACTGAGGAGTGTTGTTGGCGCCAACAAGGGGGCATCTACATCTCGCTCTTTACTGCTAACTGTGAAACATGGATCCACCACATGTTTGAATACTTTCTCAAACACTTTCTACACTCCAATAAATTTCATCTAATGCTTAGCAAATTTAATAAAAAAGCCCAAACAAAACCAAAGTCATGCAGGTGAACACACGGAGGAGCATGTCAGCTACGCCGTCACCTCTTTACTCACAACTGTAAATCCAGCTTTATTCCACATAATTTGGCAATTTTCTTCAATGAATTGTGCAACTGCAGCTAAATTTCCTGCACAAGTTGCTACCATTCGGCCGACAGGTGCAGCAGTTTGTGAATATAAATGCACTGGATTAGTAAAGATTAGATACATGCATATGTCATTTTCATTTGAATGGTACACAGAACCAATCAAACTATATTTGTTAAAAATGTGTTGAAAATATGATGAAGAGCAAACAGATGAGCAGAGTTTCAGCCATTACTGATACTGTGAGTCAGAGAGAAACAGGAGGAGGCTGTAATAGAGTCGGGCTGGTTTCCCAGCTGTCCATGTTTAGGAGAAAGTTCGCAGACCTCCCACAGCTGGACATATTCTGGATTCCTGCTCACTGACGGTACATGGGAATACACTGTCACATGATCTCTGGGGCCATGTGTTTATATACAGTATGTCTGAGAGTGTGTGGCTCAGGCTGTTACTGCTCAGAGCTGCATTTGATAAATATATATTATATATATATATATATATATATATATATATTTATATATGTTAGGTCAGGTTAGAGCAGAATGTCTCCTCCCCAGTTATTCTCTAAAACCTCATCTTTAACAAACAACTTGCAGATGCATTCAGATGCAGCTACTGAGCATCAGCAACACCGGTTTTGGAAGAAAATATGAAGTCGTCATATTTTCATAGACAGTGTATTACTGGACGAAGCCACCCCACGGGGTTGAAGCCGGTTTTACTACTACAGGGCTACTTCCTGTTGGCAGCAGCATGTACTGCGCATGATCGCGTAGCAAAACAGTGTTTTAAAGACGTAGAGTGACGGCAGAAACACCGTAGTTCTGGTAGCCGCATTGCTGCACAAACAAACGTTTCACGGCTCAGAGTGTTTGTCTGAGTCGGATGGTCTCTGTTTAATCCGCCCACCTTCAGGCTCACCTGCCAAACACCGAGAGCGTATAATCTAAGCAATAGGGTTACATCTCTCATGTGCGACAGGGTGTCATTTTGGGCCTACATGGAGCCCTCCACGGCTATTAATTATCCTCAATGATCACTAAAACCTCTTCAAGACCGTAACAGCCTTGACAATGGGCTCTAAAAGCTCTTGAAGGAACCCCTGGAGCCCCTTTAAACACCCATGAGACCTACTCAAGGATTACTAGAACTTCGTCAACAAGCTTTAATTCCTTGTTAAGGACTTCTGCAACCTCCTCAGTCATGTTTGAAAACTCCTGAAGTTCCCCTAAAACCTCATAAAGGGCCATTAGAACCTCTTTAGGTCCCTACAACCTTCACAGGCAGCACTAAAACCTACTCAAAGACCCGTAACATCTCCTTAAGAGCCATTACAACTTCCTGAAAGGACCCGTAGAACTTTCGAGACTTCACAATGACTGCTAAACCTCCTCAAACATCTTTGCAACCTTCTCAGTAAACCTCTGAAAGCTCCTTTAGGACTGATACCTCTACAAGAACCTCCACAACGTCCCTAATGACCTCTGTAGCCTTCAGAATGGGCTCTAAAATGTCCTCTGGTATCTCTTCAAGGACCATCAGAACCCCCTCGATAAAGCACCCTACAACCTTTATAAGGTGCTCTAAAACCTCCTCCAGGACCTCTGACACCTTCTCAAGGACCCCTAGGACCCCTTTAAACACATGTGGGGCCTACTTAAGCATCATTAGAAACCTCTGGCCCTCCTCCTCAGTTCATTCTTTCTGTCTCCCCTTGTTGGGTTTGTGTTTGCTACCTGTTGGTGAGCGGCCTCTCTCTGATCTGGATGGTGCTCAGCTCCTGGATGCTGCCCTGCTGACCCACAGACATGTTGGAGTTTGGGACGTTGAAGCTCTTCCTCTTCCTGCGGGTGCAGCAGGAGGTGAAGCCATGAGGTGAGGAAGAGGACGAGTCAGAGGAAGAGTGAGACACCTGCTTCACCAGAGTTACCTCCCTGCAGCTCGCCTCGTACGTCTTCTCATCCACAAACTCGTGGTTCTGAGGCAGATAAGGTGGCAGGATGTTAGAGGACATCAGGACAAGAAGGTTAAAGATAAGATGAGAAAAACAACAACTAAATATGTACATTTATGAATGCTTTGTGGGTCTCTGTGTGTGTTTTATGTTCTCACCGTGGTCTTCTCCAGACAGTGCAGAAGGTGATGATGATGCACCTCGAACTTGGGATTGGTCTTACACACCATTGCCTGTCCTGCTTCCTTGGATGCCTTCAGAGCAACACAAATCACATGATCACAGTGAGCCCGCCATTGGACACACCTCCACCCCACCCACATCCCAGTCACAAAGAGTCCCACTGCCGCACACATGGATACTGGGATACTGTTTTTCTTACACTCTGCTGTAAGAACCTTTCGTCTGTCCAGTTTTTCCTTCTCTCTGGTTAGACAGAAAGTGACGGATTGCTCACTGGTTCAAACTCAGGCCACCGACAACAGCTGCTTTATCACTGCTTCTCTAAAGGTGTTTGTGTTTCTGCTTGTTTGTTTTGACTCGAGCCTCATTTGATCCAAGAGAGCCACCGTACTCATAATGCTCTTTGGGTTAAGAGTGAATGCGACACAGGTGGGTGGACAGAAAACGCTCAGCTCAGGAGCTCTGGTGTTGCCAAAGGACCAGTCCAACATTTTAAGAAGTGCGCTTGCTACCTGTCTTCCCCAGAATCAGAAAATGACCAAGTCCGTCATGGACCCAACTCCTGTGACTCCTGGGGACATTCAAGGGAGTGACGCACCTCCCTCTTTAGAACCCTAAAGGAAGTCACAAACCAAGGACCTTCTCTGGGTCCTTAAAGAAGGACACAAATCGCACTCCTGGGGACCCTAAGGGAAGCCATGAACCTCAATCCTGAGGACCTTCTTAATGACAATAAAGTAAATCATGAACCTCAGTCTTGGGAACCCTAAAGGAAGTAATAATGATTGGTCCTTGGGACCCTCTTGGGGACGTAAAAGGAAATCACAAACTTCACTCCTGAGGACCAGTCTAAGACTCCTGCCTGGGACACTACAGAAACTGACGCACCTCCAACTCCAAGGAGCGACACACCTTAATCCTAAGGGCCACAAAGGACGTCCTGATAACTCAAAGGAAAGTAATTAATCTTTATCCTGGGCAAGGTAACGTATCTTCCTACTGGCTTGCAGAGCTAAGGTCACCAGGAGTGAGCTCCGACTGCCTGCGTAGCTTAGCGTTTAGCTTTGTCCGAATACAGTATGTCCCAGATCTCTACTTTTTATTTTCGATCTTCTTATCTGAATCTGGGGAAGACATCAAACAAGCTATTTTCTCAAAATGTTAGACTGTTCCTAACAAGGTTGTAGAGCACTGCTTCGTCCACCACCACCTCTGTGTTACACTGACTCCGCCCCTACCGCGTGTTCGGCTGATTGACATGCAGCTCAGCCGGATCTCATTCCTCCACACGGTGATGGAACCAAAGACGCATAGTGATGATGTGATGAGCAGGACAGTTGAGCCAATGACAGGGCCAATCAAAATGCACAAGTCCAAATAAAACTCAAGGGACACACAGAGCAGAGAAGAAGAAAGGAGCTGAGACGTGGAGGCGGAGAGTGTTTGTAGACCTGAGTACCGGGTCATGCACAGGTGAGTTAGTGTGTCGGACTAACGCATGGCGGTTAACGTGGTTCTGTATTCTTCATGTGTCAGTGTGAGAGCAAAGCTGAGAGAGAGATGTGCAGAGGACGGACAGATGCAAGAGGGAAAGAACGAAAAAAAGTGAGTTAGTGATGCAGCCAGACAGACAGCCGAGTTAGACAGAGCCGGTTCAACAGTAACGTTTCCTGTTGGCCCACGATCAGTTTTAAAGCCACAGCGAACTTCAGAGGTCACCATGATCAGTGATACTGAGCGTCACCAACCTTCCTTTAAAACTTCTCAACACCGAACCCCTTGACCCTTCCCCAAGTGACATCCATCACCTTGAAAACGACCCAACAGAGCTTAAATATTTGAAGCTCAGTTACAACTGAAGTATCAACAAAGGTCCCTTCATGTATATTCAACCAAGTCAGCTAGTACAAACTGCTGTTGCAGATGATTCGTATAACTGTTTTCTCAAACCTAATCAAAGCGTTGCTGCTAATGTTTGTTACCAACAAGAAAACAGCACCGGATTCATTGAGAATGCTGTCAGACAAAGCGGTGAAAGCACTGGACGGCAGTAGAGGAAGTGGTCCGGTCTGGTTCCGTAGTTCTGTCCATCTGAGAGCAGCGGTGAGCAGAATGAGGACACAGGGCACACGTCGCAGTTTGCCATCACTCTTCTGCCTGTTTACAATATAGTTGGGTTGGCTATGTAAACTTTGTAGCCCTCCATACTTTTATCCACTATAAGGTATTGAGGGTTGGTATTAAGCAGGAACCTCTGGGTCTGAAATTGTAGCCAAAGCTGAAGAGCCTTAAACCTGCGTTCTCTCTGACAGCCAGCAGGGGGCGACTCCACTGGCTGCAGAAAGACGTGTGATTGTATAGAAGTCTATAGGTGCGTGATGCATGCTGGACTTAAAACAAGGCATGCTGGTTAGAAATTGTGTCCAACTTCCGCCGGCATTGCAAAACATCACCATGTCACATGACATTAAAACCTCGCGGGAGCAAGACGGCTGCAGGCGCCAAGTCCGCAGTTGCTTTTCCCCGACCGCACCAAGTTGGAACCACACTATTGCCTGGTCTCAGCTCACAGTAAGCTGCTGCAGGTAGAGTGTGTCCGACTTGACGGCACCCCCTGCAGTCAGATGCAGCTCATGTCAAGTTGGTGAAAGTCAGCCGCAGTCATCTCGAACGCACCTAGTAGCTCATCCAGTGCAATGCAGCTCTGCCATCATGTGCTGATTAGCAACAGGTCCATGCTACTGCTGAACCAGACTGACAAATAGAGACAGAGAGAAAGAAAGATGTGATGAAAACATCCCTGAATGAAGACAGAGAAACAGGCAGCATGAACAGCCAATCAGGCCCCGGCTCATCCATCATGCAGCAGCCTGCAGCATGTTAGCTCACAGCGCCACAAAGAAAGCATGAAATCAAAGGATGAAAAACACCAGCACCACCCGACGACGAGGATGACTCCATTCCCGTGGTTACCTCGTCGAGGTCAATCAGCAGCTGGCTGTGTTTGTACTGCAAATACGCGTTAGCCCCTCCGCTCTTCACCGCGCGAATTCTAGCGAGCCTGGTTTTCTGTTTGTGAACACACACAGATCCTGACTTAAAGGTTGGATTTCAGATTTGGGATTAATTGATAGATAAATTAATGGGTTGTACACGACGTGAAGTCCTAAAAAAAGAATTTATATATAGTAAGTAGCGCAACCAGGATAATAACGTGTGAACAAAAGCGTTAGATCTTGCCTGACCGAGACAATAACTTGTGTCAGGCAAGGTTCAGTGAGTAAGTTTTAGTGACATCTAGTGGTGAGGGGTGGGAATTGCAACCAGTGGCCCACGGTGTATTCAGGTGCTCCTCGGATGGTCCCCTTTCCCGAGTGCTGAAGTTGTTCTTCAGACTTCCGCGTGTTCATGAGCTCTTAATTCAGAACGTGGAATCAACATGGACGCTGCTATATAAACAACACGCAGACGTCCCGTTCACTCTACACGGACAGCAAACTCACCGTACTCTTTACATGTTCGCAAAATGTGTTTGCACAATACGTGATTTTGCACAAATCAAAGTTCTGTTTACTTCTTTATGTCCCATGTATAGGGCCGGGCCAAAAATATCATCACGGTAAAAACATTTCATATCATTTGATATCGATAATTATCACGATAAATCGTTATTTCTTTCAAGTTTAAAGGCTGATTTTTGCTCCTGAATGAAAATTGATGAAACCAGATGGTTGAGTATGTGGTGAAACGTTACTTTAGAAATGTGACACACACCAAACAGTGAATCACTGAACAAATCTGACGTAGAACATTCAAAACTATTATGATAAAATCTTTTTCAACAAATTTGATTAGTGAATCTTTTTTCAGCCCCTTTTCCTCAACAAAATAAACATTTTAATAGAAAAATTAGGTGCTAATTTGTTTGTGACTCAAATGAATTAAAAATTAAATGATTTATTGAACATTAATTACATTGTTATTGAGGCAAATTATATTGCGATAATTATCATTATTGTTTTATTGCCCAGCCCTGCCCATGTACACTTTATTTCTCTTTCTGCAGTAAAGATTTAAGGAGGGAAACAAGATTCAGATTATTGTGATGCCACTGAAAACATGGATGTTAGATTGTATTTAGATCCTCCTGAATCTTACTCACTGAAGCTTTAGGGATGGCCTTTGTGCTTTTTGGTAAATGTTTTTTTTATTAAGTTTCATGGTTACGAGCTCCACAAGATGTGTATACTGGTGAGAAAACAATTTGATATTACAAGATCCCAATTCATAATTAATTATGAGAGGTTATTTCGGTGCAGGAGAAGCTGCTCAGCAGTGACTCTGGTCACGTGATGTCGTTTTGATCCAGAGATCTGGAGCTCTTCGTTACAAGATGTGTTTTTGTTGTTAGTGTGAGATCCAGATCTGATAAATGGGATTTGATTTATTAGGATCCCCCATTTCCTGGGGTCATAAAGACATGATGAGCGAGAGATACGGATGTGGTTTTGAGGATTCTCTGTGTTGCCGCCTGCAGCAGCATCGTCTTCCTGTCCGTCTCCCTGCAGCACAAACAAACGCACAGCCAGAAAAGTGGTGTTGATGTTTGGAGGAAACTCCGGACGATTTCCTCTCTTTTCTCCTGGGGATTATGCAGAAGCTCAGGTTTCTAAATTAAGATCAGACACGATGTGCGTTCGTCCTCTTTTGTCTCCTTAACAGGGTTTCTTCCACTTGATGAAGAGGAGATCTGCTGCAGTGAACACAGCAAGCCAGCCAACAACTGTACATTAATATTTAATCCAAACACTCTCACTGCCCTCGCGGCTCCTTCAACCTGTCAGGCCGACCAGACGTGTGCTGGTTCCTTTCCACTTTAGTCTCTACATGTCAGAACTGAACTATGGAAACACACACAAACATTTAAAGAGACTCTTCCTGAGTTTGAATCTCAGCTGAAGCTACAAACTGAACCGTGACCTCTGCTGATTCGGGGCGTTTAAACAAAGAGTTTGCGGTCGTCACCCTCTGCGCTCGTCTCTTCTCGGCCCTCTGGCTCTGGTGGTAGATCCGGCTGAAGTTGGACACGATGACGGGGACCGGCAGGGCGATGACCAACACGCCGCTCAGAGAGCAGACCGAGCCGAAGATCTTCCCCATGATGGTCTTTGGGACCATGTCGCCGTACCTGCCAGAGAGAGAGACAGCCGGAGGTTAGACTTCAGCTTTCACACCAGCTCACCGCGCAAGGAAAACAGACTCGGAAGATAATATTTCAGAAAAATATTTACTGTATCATATTTGATACAAGAAAGTCAACAATCCAAGATATCATGTTTAATCCTAATCTTCACCAGTCAACATCTCCAAACTGCAGCGTTGTTACGTCTCATCCTCCGTCTGTCTTTTAAATGTGACGCTCGCTCAGACCCCCTGGCGTCGCTTTTTAACGCCCTGGTAACCCTTTAGTGTAATTTTTGTGCGAGTGGGGCTCCGTGGTCAAGTTAGCAAGAAGAAATATGCAATGGACTTTCAAAATAAAACTAGTGGTTAACGTTGTGAAATGTTGCTGTTTGCTCTGGGTTAAAATATCTACGTGTCTTAACCCTTACGCCCTCCTCTGGACACATTGTGGCAAAACTGTACACGCACAATTAAACTGCCATAAAATTCACTTAAACAACTTCTCCCCTGCTCAAAACTACCAAACATTTAATCAGTTTCAGGATTTTAACCCTTTCAGTGCCAGTTTAATTATTTGAATTATTTCATTATTTATTGCAAAAACCACAAAAACTAAATGATTTTCCGTAAAATAAATAGTAGGGCTGGGTCTTTGGTGGGGATTAGAATGATTTATAGCAGTTTTAGCCATGAAGGTGTCCAGAGGGTGCAAAATGCATAGAGAGAGTATAAATGACATGTGAGCGTAAAAGACACTGGAATTCAAAAAGTTTACTAAACAGAAGAAAATTTCATGCCACAAGCTGAGAGAGAAAAATGTACTAAAAGGTCAGAGGCGGGCAGAAGGGTTCAGTTGAGTGACCCTACTTATGGAATCTCACTAAACATCACTGGCTCTGTTTCACACGGAAGAGGATCACTGGTCTCTGGGTGAAAGTCCGGGTTCTGGCCGCCTCCTCACTCTGACCTTTCTGTTAGCGTTGAACTGTGACGCTGAAATACATATTTTGTGTAGGTGTGTTGCTCTGAGCAGCAGAGGATGTGGGTTCCCCCCCCCCCCCCCATTAATCTGATCGTCCCTGTTGATCTTGTTGTCTTGTCAGGCCTCGGTTGTAAATAATAATGTGTTCTTAACGAACTTGCCTGGTTAAATAAAAATGAATGATGTTTCCTCAGTCACATGACCCGCTCCCCTCCCAGGCTACCCAACACATCGATAGTGAAAACTCACGTCTCTCCTACAATCTGCTCGGGCTTTTCACCACTGAATGATCACAGGAATACTTTTATCTCAGTAATTGTTAGCGGCCAGCATCCCAATCTGTAGCTCAACGTTTTCTCTTTAACACAGAAAGGTGGAATAATAACTTTCCACGAGCCCCCCGGCACCTGCAGAAGTACCCTGTAGGGTAAAAGTACCCCTGGCTGGGAGTCACTACTGTAGAGTACACAGGCTACAGTACAGTATTAAGTATCAGTGTGTAGTATTTTCCATGTACGAGATGATTTCTATGATTAGGTTTCTAGTTTCGAGGAGATTGTAGATCAGACAGGAGGGCAGCGATTTATCAATACTGAGAACCCAGTCAGATTTAACATACATCCTTTAACATACTGAGGCCCTCAGCCTGTGGCGGGGGGGGGGGGGGGGCCCTGCATACAGATGTATTTATGAATAATAAGCGTTCAGCTGCTGGTGACAGAAACTAAATGCACAATTTCCTTTTGCAGACAATCAGCAGGAAAAGGAGCTGATGCAGCGTTTCCTCCGAGTTCAGAATGGAGCTGCAGTTCATTCAGGGGCCACATGGAGGGGCCAGAGATCTGCAGGTCTCTTAGTCCCACAGCAGCACATCAGTGTAAACACATTCAGGAAAGTTCTGCAGAGACGAGTTCACTTCAGAGTCCTGGACCACGTTTAAATAGAAGTCTGTCCTCAGCAGCGTCTCTGGTGGCTGCGTCTCCTCCCTGGCCTACTTTCCACCCCTCCTCCTCCTCCTCCTCTTTACATACACGTCTCATTCGTTATGATCAGGCAGAAATTCTATCTGATGGTCGTCCCTGCGTTTCCCAGCATGCTCTGCGTTCGTAGACAGAGCAGCGTCTCGGTGGATTTCTGTCTTCATCCAAACTTTATTCCACTGTCACAGATCTACTTTTCAAATCAACACTTTTCACTGTTGTTTCAAACACAGAAATAACATTTATTCATTTAGCTGACGCTTTTATCCAAAGCGACTTACAATTACTAAATATGTCGAGGGTTTGTTAAATGTCTTGCTCAGGGACACTTCAGTGTCTCACAGTGGAGTCGAATCCGGGTCTCTGACACCAAAGGCGTGCGTCTTATCCACTGCGCCATCACCACCCCTACCTAAGGATGTTGACGATCACACGGGACATTTAGCTGGTTGTAAGAAATGATCACATTGATTGTGTACAGCGTGAATATATTTACTGGTTCTCCTTTTCATTCCTCTGTTTCCCCTGCAGCGCATTAACAAATGAGCATCTTATCTTGTTTCAATGAGGAAGTTTTAGTCGCCTACAACCGACTAACAGCAGAACATTCACACAAATAACCAAGCGAGCAGAAAAGCTCTTCACAAGCAGGTCACAGTTCCACCTGCGAGGCGTCCAGAGAGAAGTTATTATACCGCTAACCAAAACTATCCAAATAACCAGAACACGTCGTACTAACTGAGACTGTTAAAACAACCTGAAAGAAAGTAGAATTATAGACTTTGTTCGTTTGTTTCACATGGCCAACATGAGTATTTTGGGTGGATATGAAATCTGTCTTCCGGTTTTTAGTCCACGCTCCTTGCCTGCCATCATGTCGGGAGAAAAAAAAAAAAAAGCTAAAGGAAAGCATAAAGTAAACGAGCAAACAGGCTTTAAAAACGAAACTGAAATAGTGTGAGAGCAGGACGTGGTCAAGAGACAGATCAGCTCGCTCAGCTGCAGAGACACATTTCAGCTTAAAGCAGGTTTGTAGATCCTGACAGCTTCTCTTCTCGTTATGAGACAAGGTGTCTCCTCTTTCTTTCCTTGGTGAACGCAGAAGAAGTCAGAACGGACTGAAAATAAAAGCTACTGTAAAAGGCTGAACTACAAGAGCCTCGTGCAGAAACTGCGGTAGCTGTGCTTGCTAACTGCTAACAGCTGCTGTTAAAGGGACGGCGTGTCCCAGCCTGGCTGAACTTGTGTCTCCTGAAGCAGAGGACGTCTCATGTTAATGTCTCCCGCCTCCGGCGTGTCGCCGAGCGTCACCTGTTCTCCAAGTTTGTGTCTGACTGATCGCCTCGTCTCCTCCTACAGGACTTCAGACCCCGAGCGAGCGGCCAATCAGAGGCTGCGACCTTGTCTCAGTGTGTTTGTCACAGTCACTGGACGTACAGGTGTGTGTGTCCTTCATCACAGAGTTCGTGTGTGCGTTGACTTTGCTGTTTGTTCCTGCATGTCTTGTTTAAACGGAGAGTAACGATGTAAAGTGCTGTTAGCGCCCCCTAGAGGCACTCGATGCGTCTGCTCCTCTGTCCCGTGTGTCTCGTCTGCCTGCTGAACGGACGCAGACTGAACGCATCATGTACAGACACGCCGTCGTCAGTCAGAGCGAGCAGAGACCAAACGCTGACGACTGCAGCACTGGAACATCTCTACTGCTGCAGGTACGCTCAGCTGAACAGGTTTATATTCTCGCTGGAACAGCTCGTCCAAACCCTGACGTGGACTCAGTCCAACTCGTCCCTGAAGCGTCTGGTTTGTCCGTCCGTTTGGTCCATCTCAGTGGAGCCACAGAGCTGGAGGCCTGAGGACAGGTGCGGATGTCAAACAGACTGCTGGATTTACGGCGTGCGTCAGAAACTAACGTGTCTTTCATAGTCTAGGAAATGAAAGGCTTTTCTCTTCTTCTGTGGTTTGTGCTCCTGATCCTGAGAACATCTTTGCAGCAGGACTTCATGTCGTGTTTGACTGAGAGCTAAAAGCTTGACACACCTTTGAAAAAGCCGTCAGATTCCCCTGAATGAGAGAAAGATAACACCAGCAGCAAGAGGGACTGAACACACAACTGCTGACTGAGCTAAAGAAGCGCACAGGAAATAACAGATTAGCCTACAAATGATAAACTGACGATGTCCTGGCGAGGGGTGAGCATCTTCACTGGTCTCACGACTCGATTCCTCGAAGCGTCACCTCAAAGGAGGGAATTTCCAGGCACCTCATTACGATTATGAGGCTACGATGCGACTGTAAAACAAACAGGACACAGATGGATTTTTCTAGCTGGTACTTTTAAAGCAAGTATTTGTAACAATCCAAAGTGTTAGGTAGTGAAGTTACTTAATGATAATGTAGCTAACATAGCATTATTACATTATTACAGCGTTATTAGTGACCTCTGCTGCTTGTGATCTTGTATTGAGCACCGTGGGCCTTGAGAAGCAGCATTTGGTTCATTTGTGTCCTCGCTATGTGGATGAATGACAACAAACCAACTTTACAGCAGCCAGATTTCCTGCTCAGCTTGCAGACCGCAGTCTGAAGACGAGATGTTTGCTAAGGCTAACCGCCTTCACTTATCCAGTAGTTGGAAAACAACAGACTTTAATAAATGGACACGCTGTGACCTGAACTGCACATTTACAGCCGCCTGTCACGTAGCTGTCCGCTGAAGAAGGAGCAGAGGACGCCGCACCGTGTGCGGGTGAAAATCAGAGTTACGCATCGACTTTATTGATCATGTGAAATTTTAGTAGCAGCAGTTTTTCACTCAGCGGCTGCCTGTCTGTGCTGAACAGGGAGAACCACTCGACGGTCCGGAGCTGCACTTCCACATTTCCGAGTTCCGCCTTTTTCGTTCTGTCAACGTTACGTTATCAATTAACGTCTAGATAATTGATTATTGACATTTGTTAATCGATTCATAATCGTAAAAGTCCGCATCGCGACGCATCTAAAAATCAATTGTTTTCCACACCCCTAGGTCTGGCCCGCCATCTCATGACTTGAGAAGAATTTGCCGGCCCCTGCTCTACATGTTAATGTGCCACCGTAGAGAACCATGGACAGTGTAACTACTGGACGAAGCCACTCAGGGGGTTCGAGCAGAGAGCGGGGAAGCCTCTTTTGGTCTTCTGTAGTTCCACCAGGGTCGCCTGCGCATGATCGCGCAGTATAAGATGCAGTTTGGTGACGTAGAGCAGCAGCAGGAACTGGTAGCTGCATGGCTGCACCAAGAGACTCGGATCAGGACTCTGTTCAGTCAGCCTCAGGCTCACCTGCCAAACACCAACGTAGCGTCACGGACGGCGAACAGGTTCTTTAGAGTCTTATCCAAACAGTAGTTCTGTCTCTCATGTGTGACGCTGCAGGGTCGTGAAGTCCTTTTTGGGCCTACACGGAACCGTCCATGCAAGCTTTGGTCTTTCTTTTACTGTTCACGTGTTAAACATTCAGAACATGTTTGCTGCAGAGAAGAAGGTGAACTCAGGATCACCTTCATCACCAGGACGCCACACACACCTTCACTGTAACAGAGTGTGTGCGTCAGGTCGTCCTCTGTCAACACAAACTGTAGATATTGACGCTGATGCTGCCGTCAGCACTTTCTCCTCCCAACACGCAGCAGCACAGAAAAGTTGTCAGATGCAGTAAAACTCCAGTTTCACTCCAAACTCCCTGTTCAGTGTTTCACCGCCAAAATAGACAGAGAAGAAGAAGACGGCTCACAAAGGGCACGGATTCAAACAAAGACGGACGGCGCACGTTTGTGAAAGAGTCACAGGGAGTTTCAGGGAAACAGGAACCTGCAGACATCAGCTTCACCTCAGGAACTCAAACACACGTTTCACTGCAGCTAACGGCTTTCTGTGATGGAGGTTTGTACACAGCAGCTGACGTCGTCATCATCATCATCATCATCATCAATAGGACCACACACACACACACACACACACAGAAACACACACACACAGAAACACAGCAGCTGACGTCGTCATCATCATCATCATCATCATCATCAATAGGACCACACACACACACACACACACACACACACACACACACACACACACACACACACACACACACACACAGCAGCTGACGTCGTCATCATCATCATCATCATCATCATCAATAGGACCACACACACACACACACACACACACAGAAACACAGCAGCATCAGGAGTTGTGACAAAAATAGTTACGTTACAGGCCAGTGTGTGTGTTTCTGTGTGTTTCTGTATGTGTGTGTGTGTGTGTTTGTGTTCCTATTGATGATGATGATGATGATGATGACGACGTCAGCTGCTGTGTTTCTGTGTGTGTGTGTGTGTTTGTGTGTGTGTTACCAGCATGTTTAACGTTTCATAAAGTGAATTCATGCTCGCTGCATCTGAATCATTTATGCTTCGATCTGACTGACTGAACGTCGCCTTGCTCCTGCGCCGCCATTAACAGGAAGTGTATACAACCTGTATACACACATACACTCTAACACACACACACTCTAACACACACACACTCTAACACACACACACACTCTAACACACACACACTCTAACACACACACACACTCTAACACACACACACTCTAACACACAGACACTCTAACACACAGACACTCTAACACACAGACACTCTAACACACAGACACTCTAACACACACACACACTCTAACACACAGACACTCTAACACACACACACACTCTAACACACACACACTCTAACACACACACACTCTAACACACAGACACTCTAACACACACACACTCTAACACACACACACTCTAACACACACACACTCTAACACACACACACTCTAACACACAGACACTCTAACACACATGCTATTCTGAAGCATATGAAAGTAAAATGCTTCTTGTTTAACGAGAGACAACATTCATTATAGATTAGCATTTTTTTTCTGCACAGAATGGTTGTTTCTGTGTGTGTGTGTGTGTGTGTGTGTGTGTGTGTGTGTGTGTGTGTGTGTGAGGCAGTCCAGAGAGATTTGATGGAGGCCACTGACAACACATGGAGTTGTGAGCAGGTCATCAACAACATTTGGTTCTTATTCACAACAGCTAACAGCTAACAAACACAGGACACTACAGCAGAGACCAGGACCTGACTAACCCCGCAGAAAGACTCAAACCTGAAGGCCTCTGCATTAAAGTGGGAACCTGAGGCCCTGAGCTCGGCTCTGAGTTTGGATGAACTGTTGTACCTGAAAGGGGCTGAACAGGCGCTGGATTCAGAGGTCTGCCCTCAACAGGAACAGAGCTCCTGATGCAGCTGCTGTCTGATAATAGATAATAAATCTGTTTCCTGTGTTTGTTTCGATGTCGGGCTGAATGTTTCATTGTGTTTGTGATGTGACGTGAGACAAATGTCAAAGGAATCAGTTAAAACTAAAACTGCGACCTCCTGGTTTCATCCTGCAGTGAAAGCTTTGGATTAAAGAGCGCTTCAGGCTCCACCCACCCTGCTGCGTATCAGAAAAGATCTCCGTCTGTCTTAAAATGACTGAAAACATCACATGACCCGTTCACGTGCACTGAGCACGTGCGTGCTGGTGTAAACACGAAGCAGATTGTCTACTCCGCAGCTAAAGAGGAAAGTTCTGCTAGAGAGGAACGCGGCGCAGCGACGGCGAAGAACCACAGCAGAGATTTCTCTGCGTGGAACGACAGTGAGGTGACGGTGGCGGCGGGACACAGAGCGGGAGTTGACCTCATGCGCAGCACAAGAGTAGAAGTACAGAATACTTAAATAAAACTCTGTCAGCAGCATCGTGTCACACGCCACCTCGGAGTTTAAAACGGTCAGCAGCGTTTCAGCCTGGACGGCAGGCGGAAGCAGACGTGTGACCTGTTAGTGACGCCGCACGCCGCTCTAGTTTCTTCAGTGTTTGTGGATTCAAGGATTCATCACTGACGCTGTCTAAAACCTGGTGCTATTGTTGGTTGAAGAAGAAGAAGAAGAAGCTAAAGGTTTTTAACGAACAGCTGAGGCTGTCAGAGAGAACATCCTCCTTCTTCTTCATTCATGAAAACAGACATCAGAAATTCTTCTTCTTCTACCGCTTATAATTTGCACACGGTCTGATGATGGTGTAATCTTCCTTTTCTTCTGGTCAGTTTATCTTTTTAACCATCTGATCATTTTATCTCCACACACACCCATTAGGCAGCAGCAGCGGTTACACAGCACAAGAAGAAGAGCGAGTGAAGAGAAGAAGAAGAAAGAGAGATGAGAACCTCTAAAGGAGGTGTATAAGGACTGAAAACAACAGAACCTCCTAAAGGAGCGTCTTAAAGGAGCACTAAGACCTTCTCAATGACAAGCAGAACCTCCTCATAGCCCACTGGAACCTCCTACAGAACCATAACATCTCCTCCCTGAGACATGGACCACCTGAAGGATCCCTACTTACTCAGTTATCATGAAAAACCAGCCCTAAAGGTCCTCTCAAGAACCACCTCCAGAACCCCTAGAAGCTCCTCACCCACTCCCAGAACCTCCTAAAGGACCACATCCATTCTGGATTCTCTGCTGTTCTCTGGAGGAACTTTCTACTTGAACACGAGATCACCTGAGAACGAGTGGCCTGCAGTCCTCCTGCTGGTTCAGTCTGTAGATCTGATGTGGGTTCAGGTTTCTGTCAGCGGACTGAGGTAGACTGCAGGAGCAGCAGCTTCACTTCACCTGTCTCTCCTCTCGACCCCGGTGCTTCTAAACATCCACCATGAATCTGTTCTTTCTGCGGTTAATAACAGAACCAACAACGAGGTGTGTCGTTACTGCGTGATGACAGACGAGCTGAGCTCACGCTGGATTTAATTGTGTTTTGCAGTTTGTGAAAGAACCACAGGCCTGTTTCACTAAAGCTCTGCAGTGCATGCTGGGATGCGCTCCAGCTCCCTGAAAACCAACAGCTGGACTCAGAGGGGCCGGGATGTTTGTGGTGGTAATTAATTTGCCGGTGACAGGTAATAAGAGCTGACTCCGCCTCCATCCATCCTGATTTATCTCACCTGTCAGGGTAATCAGCCCCCCCCCCACCTGATCGGTGGATGATCATTAAATAAATGTATTTATTCTGAAGATGACAGGTGGTCGTCAGTCAGCGCTCCGGCAGGAAGTGTTCCTGCTTTTCAGAGCGTCTTCATTCCAGAAGCTACGGCTCTCCGTTATGGCCAGAAGATAATCTCGATGATTTCGATGTGTATAGAGGGTGTGCGCAGAAAGACGAGCAGCAGTGTTCGCTTGAATCAGCTGAAACACAAACAAAGTAAGGATCACTGTCGAGTCCGACTGCCTTTAATTTGAGCAAATAATCACTTGTTTCACTCCCGGTTTGCTAAATGCAGCCACGGCCACTCAGTCCAGCCTGTTCTGGAAAAAGAAGTGACATCAACGCCTTCCTCTATTGAGATCACGATTATTTATCGCAGTCACATCGCCCCCTGGTGGCCAGCTGTAAGTTTAGGAGGCCGTTGATTTGAAACGGATTTTAAACTGCAACATCGCACTCGATCATGTCCAGGTAATTGTGGGAAGCCAAAACAGTAATCGAGATCAATATTTGATTAATTGTGCAGCCGAGCAGAAACACACCTGAGAGTCAGCAGCTTCATCTCTGAGCGGAAACTTCATCCATCTGAACCTGCTGAGTCTGATCCGTTTCATGTGTGTTTGCTTTCTGTTCAACAGATTAAAGAACCAAAAGGCCTGCGGTGGCAGTTTAATCACCATGTCTGATCCTATAAACCTGCAGCCTGCAGCCGGCACACTACACCATAATCCAGAGCTGCACAGCTCATATTTTCATTTTAACATATTGCATCACTTCTTTACTTACAGACTCAGGTTCTGTTTCACTAACTGTTTTATTTCTCTGCGACTCCATCAAACGCATCACGAATCAAAGATAAAAAGTCAGAATGAACCGTCTGATCTTAAATCCCGACAACAATTAAAACGGTCGACAAAACAGGGTGAGGCAGCTGAGATATTTTAAAACTGATGTTGAGCTTGTTAGGAACTCTCACGGCTCGTCAACTGGAGGCGCCACTGACTTCAGACCTGTTCAGGGCAAAACGCCTTTTGTACAGGGCGGCAGAAGCCGGTCAGCTGCTGAACGGTTGTTTAATGCTACTTAGAGGGAGTTTATTTATTAAAATAATAACGTGTGGTGTTTGTATGTTAGTAGCAGGACGTGTCGTTAGGGACAGGGTACCTTCAGTCCCCGACAGTTTTGTCACTGTGGATGACATTTTTATTATGCGATTATTTGAGTTACTCGTCAGTTATTATGGAAACTAAAGTTCCAAATATCTAATATTATTTCTGCCACTGCACAGAGACAGAACTTTTCTCAGAGCTCACAAAGACGCTGAGCCCAGCAGGTGATGGTAAAATCACTAAAAGTCCAGGCTTCAGGCCCCGGCGGCGCCATGGCGACACGTTGAGGAGGATATTAAACCAGGCGAGAGGCCGGCGCTTTTTCAGAACCGACCTGAGACGGAGAACTGCCTCTGAAATGTTCCGTCTCCTCGCCGAGAGACGCTGGTGAGCGCCGACCCCTCTGCTGCTCGCTGTGTGTCAGTGTGGCGGCGGACGAGTTCTACATTAACTGGATTAAAGCTTATTAATGTTTCAGCTCACAGAGAAGAAGGAACGAAGAGCAGCTTCCTGCTGGTTTAAACTCTCACAGAGCCGGATTTATCTTTTATAAGAGTGAAATTAGAAACTCTGGATGAAACGTGAGGATTAATAATCAGAAGAATATTTTCCTCCGTGTTGCTAAAAACTGAAATGTTTTGTGGAGGGAGATAATGATGTTGGATTTCGCTCCAACGAGCTGAAAACATTTCATTACTGAAACTGAAATAATGATTGAATGTTGTTTCTGCTGCAGCTGCAGAAGGTCGGCCCTCTCCGTGAAGCTGCTGCAAACAGCTGTTACTGACCGAACTACTAAAAACAGCAGCGGCCACGTGATGAGATCAACTCTGGTGTGGGCGGAGCTCGGCTTCGTTTTCAAACCAAACCGCAGCGGCGAGGATCTGAATCGTGTCTTGGTTTGAGTCTCCAGGGAATCAGTGAGTCCCTGGAAGTGACGGGAAGAACGAGCGCGTGCTCTGCGGCAGGTTTTTCAGACAGCCTGAGGACAGACTCTGCAGAGACTCGCTTTAGAGTTGACCAATCAAACCGCCTCCGACAGGACGAGTGGGAACGACAGCTGACACAGAAACCGGATCTGTGGAAGAGATCCTGACTGAGACCTGTGAAGATTCAGATAGGAGAGGTCCACAGCTGGGAGACGCCTTCAGATCAAACCTGACAACAGCCGGACCACGTTTTTCACCAACATCACGATGAAACGATTTTAACGTTGTTTGATTTGTTTTCTTTCTTTCTTAAAAGATGAAATCCTGATTCAGGTCACGTGGAGGGCTCAGGTGACAAAGCTTTTTAAACAGCATGTGTGATTTTGGCTGCGTTCAGACGGCGGGCCTTGATGCTCAATTTTTTTCCCAGAGCCAATTGTTTTTGTTTGACAGTTCACATTATAGTTTAAATGCGGCCCAAGCAGCATGCAGGTAACTCAGCAGAGAGCTGGCGGTCCGCTGGATTTCAGCTGGAAGAAAGGGAATCTGTGAGCAGGTGATGGCGAGGTAGAGGAGGAGGAGAGCCATGTGTTTAATAATGACTTTTGTGGAGCTTTTCCGTTCAACGTGGCTCCGTCTACAGCAGGACAGCTGCTCTGCAGTGACGTCAAAGTCGCATCAGTTCCGACCTCCAGACTGAGGTCGCATATAAGAAGATCGGATCTGTATCGGATTTGGACCACTTAGATCAGATTCCACGTGACCTGTTCACACTGTCAGAGAAAGATCAGATCTGAGTCACATCTGCAGAAAATTCAGATTTGGGTCACTTTGGCTGCAGGCTGAACGCAGCCGTGAGGAAATGTAACGAGCATGAAGTCAGAGTGGATCGTTAGGAGTTACAGAGGGAGGGCAAAATGTTGCTCATCGACAGGGTGAAGCGTGAGCTGCTACAGCACGAACATGCTCAGCATAAAACGCACAAACACGGGAGGACTTTCTGTGACAGACTCGTCCCCAATAATGCACCACAGAGCGCCACAGGAAGACATTCCTGCCTTTAATGCTTTAACTCCTGAATACCTGAAGTATGTGCAGTATTACCGGGTACTCTTTAAGGACTGTCCACTCTACCTGCCCGCATTAGTAATATTAGTGTTTAACTCATTCAGATGTTATATTGCTGTCTTGTCTGTTCATTCACAAAGTGAGCAGCTGATTCTGATTCCTGAGTCATCCCTCACATCCACACCTGCAACGGCAGGTCAGTCGAACGGAACCAGAACCAAGTCTACTGCAGAGAGAGCAGCATGTAGGTCAGCCCGGAGACGACAGACTAAAACACAAGAGAAACCACTTCAGGAGTAATGTGAACAGCTACAGATCATAAATCAGTCTGACCTGCAGAAGCTAAACCGCCGGGTTGGTTTTTAACGTTCGTCACTGAGTGCAGACTTTGTTAAAGTTCCTGATCGCTTCTGCACATTTTTAGGTCACTTTAGCATCAACATGTTGTTTATTAGTTTAAGCTACTCTTTTTGGACAATGCACTTTTTTGTTGCTTCTGTACTTTAATGGCATCTTTTCATATTGTGCAAATAAACTTCTCTCAGAATATTTAATTTCTCAGTTAAAACCTGTTGGAAAGCTCCAGCTCTCTGCCCCTGTTTCCAGGAAAAACACCTAAAATAACAAAGTGAATCAGGAACAACTCCTCAACCATTTGGCCCAGATGCATAATTCTGGTCTCCTTTGACAGGTCAGAAGCTAAGGAATATAAATCAACTGTGAATGAACCTATTTATTTTGCTATTAAAGAGTAAATGGAGATGCCATAAAGGAGAATATGATATTTTCATCCTCATCCGATATCTATATTTTATTAGCAATATCACCATCAAAACCATCATCCAGCTGATTATAATGCAACAGAACATCTTCTAATACACCAGGAATACAACTGTCACTGTAAATGTAATGAAAATACACTAATATCCAACAGTTATTACACACTTTTTCTAAAATATACCAGGCGAATGTCCATGTTTTGGCCATATTTACTGTTTATATGTTCACTTTTATTGGGAGTTATCTTCAAAACATTATTTCTGCCCAAACGACCACGTTCCAAATAACATAAAGCTTCCAAAACATTGAACTATTGATAAAAACAGTGAATATTGATCAGTATTCCTGTGAACAGAAGCTCTACAGTTCCACAGCCTGAGAGCAGAACATCCTGTAAGGGCCGGGAGTGGGTTGTATTCTTCAGCGAGGTCGCAGTGTGGGGTTAGAGGAGAGATATCTGGATGGCAATACCTGCAGCCACGTACAGTGATTACAGAGCCATTTATGTTGTGATATGGGCCCATTTAGATGCTCGGTGTTTGATGTGGATAAAAATGGTCGCTTTGAGATGCTAGCTGAGCCTCCCACCTTCACGCTGTGCGGCATGTATAAGGGGACAAAATACTAGGTTCAGACGGATGGATTTCTCTTTTGCATTTTGTGTGAAAATGGATCTAGCTACCCTGTACGTGGCAGGTCAGGGCTTACACAGGGCTGCCAACTTTTCAGTTTACTTCGGAGTGAGATTCTGTATTGGAGGCTCATTTTAGGCCTTCTGGGTCACATCCCACCGCAGGGGGTCGGGTCATCAGCTTTAATCCTTAGGAATTTTGTTTTAAAAGTTCAACATCCACATGTATGTGCAGATGAAAAGCCAAGTCAGAAATCATGCTCAGATCAGTGTGATCAGGATACTTGCCAACCTCCAGACATGACAGCCTTAATGTCGACCAAACCTAACCAGGTATTGGGGAGTCTTCCCCCACAGAATCTATGTGTCTATGACCAGAGACTGTATTTCTTTTAATTCTGGAGAATGTCTGGAATATTACAGTTCATAATAAGCAAGAGCCACTTAGCCAGCAAATGTTAACATTAAACACTAAATTTCCTGCATTCTGGTGAAACTTTCTGCATCACTTTATGGTGGAAATGTTTTTATCTTGGCTATATCAATGGAAACACAAAACTCAGGCAGCAGGTGACAATTTAAAATATAAAATATACCAGAATATAATTCAGTAGGCTTTCAAGCAATCTGTTGGCCTATTTTCATGATTTAGCCTTCCCTCCTCTTTGTGCCTTTGTTTGGGGAAGTTCCTCTTTAAATGTGGCACACTTTCACCTCAAGGATAAATTAATTAATTTTAATTCAGTTAGAAACTCCTGGACTGAATGTTAAAAACTTTCTGCATATCCATCCCACATAATTATGTAATCTGACATCTCCAGAAAGCTTTTTATGAGAATAATGTCATCATTAAATCACAATCTTCCCGCCCTATAATCTGCTGTTCATTACTTGTTCTGCTGATATGATCCCAGACAGACACAGAACCCGTTTGGGCCTGTATGGATGAGACCTGCGCAAAACTAAACTAACTGAAAACACTTCACCATAAATCCTCACATGGTAACTGCAGCAGCTCTGTGTAGCTCACATTACCAACAGAGCAGGCTGCGCTTCAGATTATACGTTTTTATATTGCAAAACTCTC
>NC_060172.1:3454813-3458393 GCF_021292245.1 Micropterus dolomieu | reverse complement strand
ACACTTTCACCTCAAGGATAAATTAATTAATTTTAATTCAGTTAGAAACTCCTGGACTGAATGTTAAAAACTTTCTGCATATCCATCCCACATAATTATGTAATCTGACATCTCCAGAAAGCTTTTTATGAGAATAATGTCATCATTAAATCACAATCTTCCCGCCCTATAATCTGCTGTTCATTACTTGTTCTGCTGATATGATCCCAGACAGACACAGAACCCGTTTGGGCCTGTATGGATGAGACCTGCGCAAAACTAAACTAACTGAAAACACTTCACCATAAATCCTCACATGGTAACTGCAGCAGCTCTGTGTAGCTCACATTACCAACAGAGCAGGCTGCGCTTCAGATTATACGTTTTTATATTGCAAAACTCTCCCAGCTACGTTACGCAATCACAAACTGTCTGCAACTCACTGCGCGAGAGCGGGTTCGCTTGATTCCTGTCACAGCGTCCGCCGGTGTCGCATCAGCTGGGTGGAGTATAATCGCGCCGAGTCGACGCTATCAGTTATAGGTTAAAGTTACATTAGTTTTTCCAATGCGTGACAGAATTGATGTATGGTGTGAGGGCGTGTGAAAAGTGTCAATTACGTGAGTCTCACGCTCAGTGCGTGAGAGTTGGCAGCTCTGACTTACAACAGGGCTATTTTTCATAAGAATTTAACAAACGATCCTGTCAGAAAGTGGCGGGGACAATATCAGGGGACATGTCCTCAGCGTCCCCAGGGTAAACAACACCTGTGCACGGAGGAAAAGTAAACGCTTGTTCACCTGCTGACGGGTGGAGACGAAAGAATCATGTTAATGTTGAGCATGTTGTGTCTGTGTGGTGGATTTACTGAGTACACTGGAGAGTATGAAATGTAGCTGTGAAATCTACGCAGGAGGATGTAAACGTCTCCAGGAGACTTGACTGAGCTTTCTGTCGCTACGACAGTTAGCACCGCCACTGTCAGATGCTGACTGGACACCCGAGGCCTTTTAGGGACGGTCACCACAGTAACGTTTGTCCCTCCTGGTCCAGGATGCGGTCCTGGATCAGAGAGGGTTTATTAAAGCTGGCAGAGACGGATCGAGAGGCGGCATTTGAAAACACTGCAGCCGATTTCATTCTTCATTAATCTGTCGTCTGGTTCTCCTCCTCCTGTCAGAGGAGGAGGAGGAGGAGGAGGAGGAGGAGATAAGGGAAAATAAATGGAGTCCTGGGGGAAAAAGAAGAAGAATAAGAAGAAGAAGTGTGGACTTCCGTCTCAGAGAGAATAAATCTAATTTCCTGTTGAGGCTCTGAAACTCTTCTATCGTGACTAATTGAAAAACCAGATTACGCGTCGGCCCTGTGCTGCAGTGCCGACCTCTGACCCCGGCAGGCGGCCGCCGGGGTTCAAACCGTGAAAATGTCCCTAATGAGCTGCTGTAGATGTGAGCGCTCGCTCTCCCTGAGCTCACGGACTAATTACTATAAACTGGTTTTAAACAGTCCCTGCAGCGAGCTCCAAATCCACCGACTGCTCCCCTCTGAACTTCAGCTGCGACTCGCCGGTCAGGGTGAGTCGCAGTTAATCTGATTAACGTGGTCGGATTCTTCTCGTCTCATCCGGCAGCAAGAAACTGGTTTAAACAGCTTCTAACGAGAGGATTCAGCTAAATAAGAGTCAGACACGTCTTGACCTGGAAATGTCCCCAGATGGGAGGACAGTCCCCACGATGCCAGTGTACATTCAGGTCCTGTTTACCTTGTGAGGACCTGCAGATCCAGGTCTCGTCACGGGCCTGTCGGAGCTTCAGATCCTGTTTGACGGGAAGATCCAGGTCGTAAAAACGGAATATTTCTGCCAACCAGGAGACGATTTTGGAGTTTAAAAGTGAAACTGGGTCTCACAAGAACTTAGAAACCCACAGGAGGGACCGGAGCGCTGCCATCTCCCACAATGCACCACGACTTTCCTCTCTGTTGTTCTCCTCCAGCTTCAAAGCGGGACGATAAACAGAACAGATGTTTTCTGTGAATGATTTAATTATCATAAAGTCAGAACGATGGTGTGCGTTTATCGCTCTTCTCCTCTTCACAAAGACGAGGTCAAAGGTCAGCTGACAGCACATCTGTCTTAGATCCAGGGAAGCGAAATGATTGGCTGTCTGAGGTGTTTCAATCAAAGCTGTTTCCTTCTTTTGACTGAATGGCTTTCCTTTGTGTTCCGCACATCGGCAGCGAGAGAGAGAGTTTAAAGGCTGACTGACATTTAGTCCCAATATTTACATTTCTTCATTCAAAGCGACTTTCAGCTGCTGTGACCCACGGGGGTCGGGGAGAACATGCAAACTCCACACAGAAAGGCCGGGACGACCGGGGTTTGAACCCGCCACAGCGCTATCCACCGGACCACCGTGCCGCCCAGGAGAACTGTGAGGAGACAGAAGAAGAAGAGCGCAGGAAGTGCATGTCAGAGGTTCGAGGTGTTATCAGAGGAAGTGTCCTCTGCAGAGTTTTCAGGAGCTTCTTGAAGTTATAGAGGGACGCCCCTGCTCTGATGGCGTGCGGCAGCTCGTTCCACCATCGTGGCGTCACAGATGAGAACAGGGACTGAGGTCGCTTTGTGTGAAGGGATGGCAGAGCCAGGCGGCGTTCGTTGGAGGAGCGCAGCGGCCCGGAAGGAACGTAGGCTTGGATTATGGAGTTTATGTAGATGGTGCAGACCCAGTAGGAGCTCTGTAGATTCTGGAGGCCACAGGGAGCCAGAGGAGGTCGCTGAGTAATGGAGGACTTCACAGGGGTTAACGTGGACTCGGGTTAGGGGGTTGTGTTTGCACCAGTTGGACCCATTTAGATGACGTTAGGGTCTTTGTGAGCTCCCAGTTTGGAGGAATTCATTGATGAACCAGCTTCAGACAGCAGAGATGAAAACTGGAGGTGTGAACGCCTCCCTCTCTGCTCTCAGGCTATAAATAAGCCGCTGTAGATTAATGGGTCCTGCGTGAACCGAACCGGGATCCGCGGGTCCTCGGAGATCCTGGACTCCCTGCAGCGAGCATCCTCAGGCTGTGACAGCACATTAGCATCAGGGCGCGGTGATGAACGAGAGAGAGAGGAAATGTGAGGCGGCGAGCGGAGATGAACTTGGATACGGAGATAAAGAGTGACCCCCCCTTCTTCTTTAAAGGGAGATCAAAGGAGGAGGAGCAGGAGGAGGAGGAGATAAAGAGGTTTTCTACAGTGACCCCCCCTTCTTCTTTAAAGGGAGATCAAAGGAGGAGCAGGAGGAGGAGGAGATAAAGAGGTTTTCTACAGTGACCCCCCCTTCTTCTTTAAAGGGAGATCAAAGGAGGAGGAGCAGGAGGAGGAGGAGATAAAGAGGTTTTCTACAGTGACCCTCCCTTCTTCTTTAAAGGGAGATCAAAGGAGGAGGAGCAGGAGGAGGAGGAGATAAAGAGGTTTTCTACAGTGACCCCCCCCCTTCTTCTTTAAAGGGAGATCAAAGGAGGAGCAGGAGGAGGAGGAGATAAAGAGGTTTTCTACAGTGACCCTCCCTTCTTCTTTAAAGGGAGATCAAAGGAGGAGGAGCAGGAGGAGGAGG
>NC_060172.1:3443963-3454713 GCF_021292245.1 Micropterus dolomieu | reverse complement strand
AGGAAGAGCAGGAGGAGGAGGAGGAAAAGGAGCAGGAGGAGGAGGAGGAGGAAAAGGAGCAGGAGGAGGAGGAGGAGGAGGAAAAGGAGGAGGAGGAGAAGGAAGAGCAGGAGGAGGAGGAGGAAAAGGAGCAGGAGGAGGAGGAGGAGGAAAAGGAGCAGGAGGAGGAGGAGGAGGAGGAGGAGGAAAAGGAGCAGGAGGAGGAGGAGAAGGAAGAGCAGGAGGAGGAGGAGGAAAAGGAGCAGGAAGGGGGGGGGGGAGGGGCGTCCAGGGTGTACGCTGAAAAGCGGCGTTCACCCCGGACGGGTCGCCAGTCACGTGTGAAAGCATTTTGAGCACATTCCTCCAGCTCTCTGCTCACTGCAGTGAACAGACTCCTGCTCAGAAACTGGAAGATATCACCAGTTACTTCCAACTACAAACAGCAGGGAGGAGTTTGGTGTCTTAATGTTTCTGTACGCCGCCGGCTGACATAAAGAAATCTCTCCCGCCTTTTGAACAGCAGTTTCTCTGCACGTGTTTCTAAGAGCTGTATTCAGTATTTTCACTGAAGCTCTCTGCCGACGAGTCCGAGCATCAGTCGCAGCAGCAGCCGGAGTTTCTCTGCGACTTTCACGTTGCTGCTTCAGCAGACGCTTCGATAAATCAGCTTCAGTTTACAACATGTTCTTTGCATCTTAGACTGTGACACAATAATGGTGATCCTTCCAGCTGTTGAAAGAACGCCTCTCTCCCTCCTTCTCCGTTCTTCCTTTAGCTTTTGGCTAACAGCGGACGTGAACAACAGAAGGTCCGGTGGCGCCGAGCTGCAGCGCAGCGCTAACGCCATGGATACTTGGGTTAGTAACTGAAATAATGTTACTGTTAAAGTAATTAGTTACACTACCAGTTACTGGGGGAAGTAATAACATTACAGCTCCTGCTCGGCTACACTACTTGTTGATTTTATTCTTTTAAATGATTAAATCCGTTTGTTTTTTAATATAAATTTATGCATTCTTTTATATTTTGTTGATTGTATATCATGCTGTTGTATAAGAAACTCATGTTTCTGTCATAATATTCAGACTTTTAAAGATTATGTCTCGTCTCATTAGGTCTCCTTTTCATCAGAGCATCACAGGAAACCCGTGTTCTGACTGAACGACGGTGGACGGCAGCAGGAATCACCGCGAGGATACAGGAAGTACTTTCCATATGCGGGAACACTGAGAGCAGGTCAACTGTGACTCTACACGAGCTGTCGTCACTGCAGCTGCAGGACCCTAACCCTAAAAGAAGGAAGGTGGGGGATGGATTTAAGAAACATGGGATGAAGATGATGATGATGAAGGTGGTGCTGTGTGTATAATGTGAGTAGTAGAAGAAGAAGTCCTCGGGGGCGACGGAGTTAATTAAACAGGGAGGACACACACATACAGACTGCTGATATATGCACACACACTCATGCATGCACTGATTGCGTTCCCTCGGTCCCACATCTAATCTATATCTGACTCCATTTGCATGAGCTCATATTCACATTTATTGTCTTAAACACCAGAGAAACAAAAGTGTTCAGCCTCCGGAAGAGAGAAAACAGTCTTCATAACAAACAGCGTAACACTCTCTCTGCAGCGGTAACCGTCCTCTCAGCACCTCTAATCGAGTTGTTTCCCTTCCTCCTGTGTTTTTGGGCCAGAACTCAACAAGCAGCTGAAAAACATTTGAGTGTCGGAGCAGAAAGCGTCGGCAGGAAGACGTTCGCTCCGGAAACCTTTCCTGCTAAACTGTGTCAACAAACTCTCAAAAATATTCAAAATAAAAGCTGTAACAGACGACACCTCCACGATAAACCTCACCGTGTTTGTTCTGCTACATCAAGACGCCAAACTGAGAGTTAGCACGGTAGACGTGACGCCTCCGGCACGGTGACACCAAGCCTTTACATTCTGCTAATGATTTAAAAATGTCGGAAAAACAAGAAAAGGCCAACGAAGAACAGACGGAAGTCACGAGAACCTAAAACATGTCGGTTCCCGTTTTGCTACGAAGGCAGCGACAGCTCCGCCCGACTCGTCCAGCAGAAAGGAAACCGGGTGAAGTTAGTCTCACGGCTGTTTCACCAACAGCTCCGTGTGAAAGGGTTTTTAGTTCAGGAGTGTATGTTGATTTGTTGAATTCTACTGGTCTCAGTATCATCTACTAAATTTCTGGTATCGTGACGTCCCTAGACAGAAACAAAACCCTGCTAGCCAAAATGCTAACAACATCCTGGCTACAAGCTGAGCCGGAGTGTCACATACATCGCTCACAACTGTGGGAACTGGACTACAGGGACTACAGGGACCACATGGACTACAGGGACCTCATGGACTAAAGGGACTACAGGGACCTCATGGACTACAGGGACTACATGGACTACAAGGACTACAGGGACCTCATGGACTACAGGGACCTCATGGACTACAGGGACCACATGGACTACATGCACTATATGGACTACATGGACTACAGGGACTACAAGGACTACAGGGACCTCATGGACTACAAGGACTACAGGGACTACATGTACTACAAGAACTACAGGGACTACAAGGACTACAAGAACTACAGGGACTACAGGGACCACATGGACTACATGCACTATATGGACTACAGGGACTACATGGCCTACAGGGACCTCATGGACTACAGGGACTACATAGACTATAAGGACTACAGGGCTGGACTGGGACAAGAAATCGGCGCTGTCATTTATGGCAGGTGACGATTCACAATGTAAAAATTTAACATTAAGCAAAAATCAAAAGCTTATTATTTCTATCTTAAGTTACTTTTTTTGGACAACGCAGAGGTTTTTTCTATATTACAAAAAAAGACACTTTAGTGTAAGTACATCGTCCTGTAATAATACTTTACACACACATTACACAGCTAGCAGAAGAAAAGAGTCTTTGCACGCTGTTTCAACCAGCTTGTTTCAGTGTTCCTTTCTACACCGAACGGCCTGAACGAAAGCTTAAGTCTTTATTTTATCTTCTTTTGGAGACGAATTACCAACCTGAGCCTGAAACTCAACGTCTTCCAGACACATGCCGACCCGTGGCCTGGCCGAGCGCTTTAGGTTTAACAGAGCCAAACGCAGTCTGCCTGTAGACTCACTGTCCCTGTTCAGACTCTGCAAACCTCTAAAGAAACCTGTTTAGTTTGGAGCCTGAAGATGACTTTGAAGGAGTGACGGTCTCTTTGGTAGACCTGATCCAGGTGTTCCAGATGGAGTTTATCTGAAGCCTGATCTGTTTCAGCACAGACGAACTTCATTTCACTTTTTAGTTGAAGTCTAAATTTAGTGAAATCACCTCTCAGGTATTAACATAAACCTTTTCCTCCGGTGGTCAAGACGAATCTCTTCAATCAGAAGCGCTGATCTATAAATCATCTTCATCCTCGACGCACATTAAAAACTCTTCTTCCTCTGTGAACCCCGGCGGTGACCTCGGTCAGACATTAGCCTCACATGAAGAGAAGAGGAGGAGGAGGAGGAGGAGGAGGAGGAGGAGGAGGAGAGGCTTTCAGCTGCACCAGATTATCGTCTCTGTGCTCTGCAACAACAAATGACAGCGCGGCGCACCATCACAGAGCGATTAGATAGGGAGGAGATCAGCTGTGATGGGCGGCGAGCTCTCTGCTAACGTGACGTTTCCATGTCACAACGTTTCACAACAGAGGTATTAACGTACATGCAGTCGTGTCATTTAACTTCTCACACAACCGGAAGTGGTGCAGAGAGCTCTGTGACATACATAACGAAGTTAAGGCGCCTAACCGTTTAGAAAATGATGAGAAAACCCATCAACGGATCTTTTCAGGTTTCTGATTGGTTGGAGGTGAGGAACACGGACTGCCACTCTTTTGAAGCCTTTGAATCAGCAGATCTCATAGTGAGAGGAAACGCTCCGACCTCAGAGTGGCGTGAAGATCGTTAAGTGTGTTTGTGGTGGTCTGACAGCGCCCCCCCCAGGCTATAAACCGCCCCCCTCCAACCAGCAGCAGCTCTGAACATCAACTCATTTAAGTCGAGCACGCTCTGAGATCTTAACAACATCCTGCTGCTCTGACACCACATCTCTGCTTGATTTGGCTTTATCGATGAAAAAGCATGAAGAGAACATAAATCATATCAAAGTGCTTCTGCAGCGGCTCGCTGTCCACGCCACGGCGACGACACGGCTTCATGAAGGCAGCACGCCACCGACCAACAGCAAGACGAAAGGAATCGATCATCTTTCAGACGGGAAGAAGTGACTCATCTCTGAGGAGATCTCACGCAGCTACTGCTCAGATCTGATTCCAGGTCAGCTGCTCGCACATCATGTGACAGGAAGAGAGCAGCGAGTCTGACCTGGAATAAATGCTTCATCTGTCGGCGTGTTTTAACATCACGTCCTGAAGCCTCAGAGCTTTAGCGCTGCTTCAGACACGACGTCTGTGTTTGAGCTGCAGGGCAACAAGTTTATTTCATTCTTCATTGTGTCATTCGGGATGTTAAAGTGTTGATCTGAGATCTACCAGGCGATGTTGATCCAGGCTCTGCAGATCGATTGCTTCTGTCTCTGCCCACATAACTTGGAGATGTTGTGGTATTTTCTATCTGAGGAACTCTCGTGAATGTTCCTCCCCATTTTCAGGAGTGTTGTTGGTGTTGAACAGAGTCAGCATGGCTCTAATAATCCGCTCAGAGAGTTTTCAGGAATGTTTGTGTGACCTTTTGAGTAAGTTAGAACTAAGTTTTTCACTCTCATGATTGTTCCTCCCCATTTTCAGGGGCATAACAGAAGCAGCTCACCTTCCACCTGATGTTCTCACGTGTTTTTTCTGCTGTGTGTCTCTGGGTCGGCGTGTGTTAGCTACACCAAACGTGTTTAATCACTGTGGCTCGTTATCTTCAAGTCATGTGACAACAACTCGGGTCACTGGGTAATTTATGTGTAGTGACGACACGATGAAAACAACAGAAACACATTCATCCGTTCATCTCAGAGAAAAACCATCAGTAATATATAACCCACGTCCTTTTGCATCTGGTGATGAACATGAACATGTCCTGGTGTGAAAGTTCAGAGTATATTATATATCTTCCAGTAAATACACAAAGCCAGCAGGACGTTTTGGGACGTGTTTCTAACTAACATCTAGGCCACAGCGTTGTTTAATGTTGGGGTCAGCTCCACTGAGCCGGTGGGGGTTTTGGAAGTAAGTAAGTAATGGTTATTTTTTTACACCAGCGTGTAGTTCAGGGGGCGTGGGAGAGCAGAAGGTCTCCAGGACCAGGCCACAGACTAGTTTTGGGTGCACAGTATAATTAAGAAAAACCCAGGGTGCAGTTTTTGGGGCCACTGGAGAATCGATTGTTTCCACTACATACACCGAGCCGATGGGTTGTCTTTAGAAGCACTGGGAAATGGAGCCTTTCCAAACATTACCCAGAGCCTGTGGGCTGCAGATTTGGGGACGCTGCAGAACTGAGTGTTTCCATTAAATACACAGAGCCTGTGGGCAGTTCAGGGGCCTTAGAGAGTGATCTGTCTCCAGCACATACACAGAGCCGGGAAGCAGCAACATTCATTCATTCATTCCAACCTCATTTAGTCATTCTAATTATTTGTACTGACTGAAGGCTGGAACTTGATATAAAAGCTGTGGGTTCGTGGGACGAGCTGAGTTGAACATTATGTATCGGCCGCTGTTCAGAGTCCACAGCTACTCTGTAAAATATTAATATTTGTTTGTGTTCAAGCTGCTTGGTGTTTGCGTGGATTGGACCAGAACCCAGAATCATACATAAATACATCTTGTTTTTCATCTGTAGGTCTGTAAAACATATTTGTTTCTGAGACTCTGGGGGAGGGCAGTGATGTTCTGCTGAGGTGCTGATCAGGTGTCTGACGCAGTCCTGGGGGGGCGGAGACAGACCACGTTCAGGGTTTGAGACATGAACATTAAGCTGAAAGCTGAACAGACTTTAATGTTTCATCTTCATTTAACAGCTCCACAAACAAACGCTCTGCTCTGTCTTTATCCTCATTCTGCATTTTAAAGAATAGTTCCAGTTAGATCTTTGCATCATTTCAGACAGTAGGTTACAGGAAGTGACAGCTTGCTAATTAACGGGAGCCAGTCAGCTGCCGGATGAACCTGACCGGAAGGATCTTTTTAATGTGTTGAAACGCTGATGAAGAGCAGTTTTAATGTTCAGGTCACGCTGAAGGTGATTTCTCTGCCGAGAAACTAATCACCGTCACATCTGATTCATTCAAACAGGAAAGGAACAAATTAATGAACAACAATGAAACAAAACAAGACGTGAAGTCTAAAAGAATACAGACGGAGGACGAGGACGAGAAGACACCAGAGTTCCACAAATATCTGTTCCTTATCACGACTCTTCCTTTAAGACTTCCAAAACCTCCTCAAGGAACATCTTCAATAATCCCTGCTATCTACTGAAGACCGGTCCACACCATGAAAGCCTCCTTGATTCAATTTAAAAACCTCCCAAACCTCCTCAAGAACCCCTCAAACCTCTCTAAGGGCCCCTTCAGTTAACTAAACAACATCATCAAGACCCTCGGAAATTCTCTCAAAAACCCCTAGAAGGCCTACAGCCATTACGGAGGCTTTAAAACTCCTCAAGGACCTCCTCAAGGACCTCTGTTTTCAGTGCTGGTGAGACAGTCGTGTTTCTCCACATGTGTCAGAGGCTGTCCTCAGATCAGCCGCTGTGAGAACAGATTGCAGCGTCTCCGGGCAGGAAACTATTCACGCTTTCCGTATTCTTCGTCTTCGCGTTCTACATCCTTTAACTGCATTTGCTTCCTAATTTGGGCAGAGGAAGCGGAGGCTGATTGTATTGCGGGGTAATCACCATGGTGAGCCTGGGGGATGCTGCCTTCGCTATGGAAACCCTCCCCGTCTGCTGTCAGGAGGTTTATTTGGTTGGCTTTGTTCATCAGAGTGAGACCTCCCTGCAGTCAGGATGCAATAAGAGCTGCTGCGACAGGAAACATTTATACATCTGGAGGATCTGTGATCTGCAGGAACCGCACTGTTTAACTCCGTATGCCACTCTGAGTCACTAATCACCAATGAGCTTTAACACCCCCACCCCCAGGCCCTCAGTCTGACACTTCAGGAGGATCCACAGAGGAAGAATCCCTCTTCTTTGTTGTTCGTTTGGTTTTTATCTTAGTCTGATGCAGCTCGCTGACCCTCTTCATCCTGAGCTATTTGTGTGTGTGTGTTTTATCATCACACAAAGTTCATCCTGCAGAGTCTGTCTGACCGAGATACTGAATCCAACCAGGACACTCAGAGACTGAACCCACCAAAACCAGAAACGCAAGAAGAAGAAGTAGAAGTAGAAGAAGACAACGATAGTGAGCGAGTTAGAGTCAGACTGAAAAAGAAACAGCAGCATTTTATAGGACTTTATATGTAACAGCAGCCTGATTAGCAGAGTTTCACACCTGGAACCAAACGTCTGCAGTTAAGCTGCTGGAGCATGTAACATCTCGACTATCTCGACTTAAACAGCCTATCTCGACTTAAACAGTCTAACTTGAGTTAAACATCCTGACTTGACTTAAACGTAGCCTAACTTGACTTAAATGTAGCCTAACTTAACTTAAACATAGCCTATCTCGAGTTAAATGTAGCCTAACTAGACTTGAACGTAGCCTATCTCGAGTTAAATGTAGCCTAACTTGACTTGAACGTAGCCTATCTCGAGTTAAATGTAGCCTAACTTGACTTGAACGTGGCCTATCTCGAGTTAAACGTAGCCTAACTTGACTTGAACGTAGCTTAACTTGACTTGAATCTAGCTTAACTTGACTTGAACGTAGCCTAACTTGACTTGAACGTAGCCTAACTTGACTTGAACGTAGCCTATCTCGAGTTAAATGTAGCTTAACTTGACTTAAACGTAGCTTAAGTCGACTTAAACCTGCTCTAACTTAAATTAAACTTAGCCTAACTTAGCTTGAGCTAGCATAACACACAAAACATTTGGACTAACACATTTCTTGCTGTGACAGAGCAGTAAAGGTTCCTCAGTTTCTTCTTCTCTGGCTGATGCTTTTCGATATTGAACGGCTGTTCCTCCGGTTCTGCCTCCAGTCAGACTGAAACACCTGAGAAACAACCTGATCTTCTTCTTCTTCTTCTTTGTCTCAGCAAACACTGAAGAAGAAACACAGCGTGGAGTCACAGAGCGCGCTCCCTGAACTCTCGAGCGGTGACAGTAACTGGAGCAAACAGGATATTTTCCTTTTAATTTGAAAGAGCAGTGGGACAGGAAATGATTGTGACCGTGATAATTAGTAAACTACTGACAGCTGAGCTTTTTCACTTTCATATTTTTGGGCTTTCATGGTTGCAGTTTTTTCTTGTGTTTAAGTCTTTTGTTGTATTTTTAAAGCAGCTGTTGGCCGAGTTTCCATCAAAGAAGCCTGGTTATTTCTCTGCAGAGCTGAAACCTCATGTGATCGATTCAAAAACATTCACTTTGAACAGTTCGATAAAACTGCAACAGAAGAGCTTCAGTAAAGTACTTCCAAACTTTATTTTCTTAAGCACATCATTTATTCATGTTCCCGTGTTCAAGCTTTCAGTCCTTCAGCTAAAAAGTTTCAAACTAGAGAACGCCTCCCGACGTCCGAGAGAAGTGTTAAACCTCAGACGAACCAGGAGGAATCTCTTTACGAAGCTACGCTAAACCAAGAGACTTAAAACGTACAGAAATGAAATGAAACTGTTGTTATGATATTATTATTAATTACGCAGTGAGAAGTGAAAGTGTAACGACCTGTAACTGATCAATAATTAATAAGACACTGACTAATAACAGGAAGGGAAACGTGTAAAACACTGTTAATAAATCTATCAATAACCCGATCAGTTCTCCGCTTGTCATCCTCAAAGGAATTATCTTCAGTCAGCCGATCAGCCGGTCGGAGCTGAGCACTGGGATTGATCCGGCTCAGACTGCGACGGGGCGACTCGCCTGCAGTCTCATTAATCTGACAGACACCTCAGTGGTTAATCAATACAGATGTGATCAGATCAGCAGCTGCAGGATCAATACCTGTGGAGGCCACATCAGAGTCTGCTGTTGTTGATCCATTGATCTACCAGCCTCAGGAGGGGAAACACTGATAACATGTGACGTCCTGATCAGGTCACATGACCTTCTGAACCACGACGATCAATATCATCAATATTCCAATCCATGTAGAGTTATTGATTAATCTGCTCAGCTGCTGCTTGTTAAATGTTTCCTGTATCAGGATTCCCACTCTTTTCATTTTCCAGGGCTTTTCCAGGACCTTTCCATGACCTTTCCAGGGGTTTTCCAGTATGACAGCCAGGGATCAGGTCAGACACTCCTGTGTTCCTCTGTGCTGAAATCATTCACAGATCAGCTGATCTGTCCATGTTTTTATATTTTCACTGTTGTGTTTCATCTTTGTGTTCTGTGCTTTCCTTCTGGATGCAGCCTGAGGACCTGATGCAGCCACTCTCTGTCCGCCTGGTGCTGTTGGTCAGCATTTAGCCAGACTCCTTTCACCGTTTTGACCCCGGCTTCATCTTTTTCCCGCCTTGTCTTCCCCACAGGTGAAACCATCGCTCCAGAGCTGAAGCACAAACCGTTAAAGGCAACCGTTCGTTGTCTCCTTTCCTTTCTTTGTCTCCTTTTCTTTCATCATCTCCTTTCCTTTCTTTGTCTCCTTTTCTTTCATCATCTCCTTTCCTTTCGTCGTCTCCTTTTCTTTCATCATCTCCTTTCCTTTCGTCGTCTCCTTTTACTTTTGTCCTCTCCTTCTTTCCTTTCGTCATCTCCTTTCCTTTCTTTGTCTCCTTTCCTTTCTTTGTCTCCTTCTTTCCTTTCGTCATCTCCTTTCCTTTCTGTCGTCATCTCCTTTCCTTTCTTCATCTCCTTCTTTCCTTTCCTTTCTTTTTCTCCTTCTTTCCTTTTTTGTCTCCTTCTTTCCTTTCTTTGTCTCCTTCTTTCCTTTCGTCATCTCCTTTCCTTTCTGTCGTCATCTCCTTTCCTTTCTTCATCTCCTTCTTTCCTTTCCTTTCTTTGTCTCCTTCTTTCCTTTCTTTGTCTCCTTCTTTCCTTTCTTTGTCTCCTTCTTTCCTTTCGTCATCTCCTTTCCTTTCTGTCGTCATCTCCTTTCCTTTCTTCATCTCCTTCTTTCCTTTCCTTTCTTTGTCTCCTTCTTTCCTTTCTTTGTCTCCTTCTTTCCTTTCTTTGTCTCCTTCTTTCCTTTCGTCATCTCCTTTCCTTTCTGTCGTCATCTCCTTTCCTTTCTTCATCTCCTTCTTTCCTTTCCTTTCTTTGTCTCCTTCTTTCCTTTCTTTGTCTCCTTCTTTCCTTTCTTTGTCTCCTTCTTTCCTTTCGTCATCTCCTTTCCTTTCTGTCGTCATCTCCTTTCCTTTCTTCATCTCCTTCTTTCCTTTCCTTTCTTTGTCTCCTTCTTTCCTTTCTTTGTCTCCTTCTTTCCTTTCTTTGTCTCCTTCTTTCCTTTCGTCATCTCCTTTCCTTTCTGTCGTCATCTCCTTTCCTTTCTTCATCTCCTTCTTTCCTTTCCTTTCTTTGTCTCCTTCTTTCCTTTCTTTGTCTCCTTCTTTCCTTTCTTTGTCTCCTTCTTTCCTTTCGTCATCTCCTTTCCTTTCTGTCGTCATCTCCTTTCCTTTCTTCATC
>NC_060172.1:3437781-3443863 GCF_021292245.1 Micropterus dolomieu | reverse complement strand
GTGAGTTGTTTTAATGCAGCTGTGAGTTGTTTTGATGAGTCGTGAGCTGTTTTAATGCAGCGGTGAGTTGTTTTGATGCAGCGGTGAGTTGTTTTGATACAGCGGTGAGTTGTTTTAATGCAGCGGTGAGTTGTTTTGATACAGCGGTGAGTTGTTTTAATGCAGCTGTGAGTTGTTTTGATGAGTCGTGAGCTGTTTTAATGCAGCGGTGAGTTGTTTTGATGCAGCGGTGAGTTGTTTTGATACAGCGGTGAGTTGTTTTAATGCAGCGGTGAGTTGTTTTGATACAGCGGTGAGTTGTTTTAATGCAGCTGTGAGTTGTTTTGATGAGTCGTGAGCTGTTTTAATGCAGCGGTGAGTTGTTTTGATGCAGCGGTGAGTTGTTTTGATACAGCGGTGAGTTGTTTTAATGCAGCGGTGAGTTGTTTTGATACAGCGGTGAGTTGTTTTAATGCAGCTGTGAGTTGTTTTGATGAGTCGTGAGCTGTTTTAATGCAGCGGTGAGTTGTTTTGATGCAGCGGTGAGTTGTTTTGATACAGCGGTGAGTTGTTTTAATGCAGCGGTGAGTTGTTTTAATGCAGCGGTGAGTTGTTTTGATACAGCGGTGAGTTGTTTTAATGCAGCGGTGAGTTGTTTTGATGCAGCGGTGAGTTGTTTTGATGCAGCGGTGAGTTGTTTTGATGCAGCGGTGAGCCGTTGATTTGCCCCCGATCACAGCTCAATGCTAACTCGCCATCACTACGGCAACATCACACTCCTTGTTTTCATCCCCAAAAGCATTATGGGAAGTGTAGGGCCACAGCTTTGAGCAATTGGTAACATTGTGGGTGGTGTATATGAGGCGGGTCCTCGTATACACCTCGTACTCGTAACGACAGCAGTGACGGGCAAAGCGACACAAACAACCGCTGGAAAGTACAAGCGACAGGCGTCTGGATCACAAGTACGTTACCCAAGTCACATGACAGCATCGGCGTCGCCAGGTCATTTTTCCGGGGCTTTAGCCTCTGATGTTTTGACAAGAAAAATATTTTCCATGTTAATATGCAATAATCTTCATGACGCAGCCAGGCAGGTCTTCAAAGAGCGGAGGCTACTCGCAAGATTATTGCTACCTTTTGTTTGAAGTTCACGTGACATGACCCCCCCCCCCCACCACCACCACCGTTACGGCCCATTTATAGTCCTGCGTAGGGTCTACGTGCGTACCTACGCCGTAGGCTACGCTACAGCATCCGCTGTGTTGACTTTTGCCGGCCGAGCAGGCTAACTTCCGGTTTAGCGCTCCGCTAACGTGAATGGGGGTAAATTTGTAAACGTGCGGCTGGTGTAGCCTTTTCAAATGTTACCGACCAAATGGATCACATTCTGATAGCAAAACGAGTCATTTTGCTCGGGTTGCAATGATCAAATATATCGATCCACCGTGTTCCAGCCGCCGGCTACCCAGCCGACCAATCACAGAGCTTACGGTCCTCGTCGACTCAGCGTGTAGTTACATTTTTGAGGAGGTGCACGTCAGGCGACGGCATAGCCTCTGCGTAGCCCTGTAGCCTACGTCGTCGATTTGACGCAGAAGTATAAATTACACTTTACTCAGCCTGCCTGCGTAAAATTAGCAAAATTGTAATCAAACATTTAAATATAAATGTTGTTTGTCAGCGTCTAGTCTGTGTAACACAAACAGTGAACAGTCGCCGCAAAGTAGTGACAGAACATCATGACACACCTGACCGCGACACTGACACCTGTCCTCTGTGTCCTGCTGTGTCTGTCCCCTCGCTCAGAGACACTACTTCATTCCCTCTGAAGCGGTTGGGAGCTGCACTTTACCAGAGGTGCTGAAGTGAACATCTGTGATGATTCTGTGGGGAAGTCCCCCTGACCCCCCATCAAAGATTGTGTTAAATTATTTTCTTACTTAATTTAAATTAATTAAGCTGATTTATCATTGAGGTGAAAAGGTGCCACATGCACATCTAAAAAGACTTCAGGTCTACTTCAGACATGCCTGCATGTCTCAGCTGGGATTAAATGAGATAAGTTGCTCTACAGGAGAAACATATCTGACAGCGTTACTGCTTCATATTACAATGTTTCATTTTGAATTGTCACCTCAGACATTTCCCCAATAAACTGGTACAAAAACATCACCAGAATGCAGGAAATCAAGTTTTTAAAGCCCAAATTTTTCAGGGTTAGCACCCCCAGACCCCCCGAGTTAATATCATCAATGTTAATTATTATCAGTAGTAACTATAAAAATCATGATAAATGTAGGCCATATATCTCATTTACTGTTGCTTTATAGATGTACTTTGGGTAGGTGGCAATGGGGCGGGGGGGTGTTAAAACACCCAATGTTTTAAGAACCTGGAAACGCCCCTGCATGACATTTGGCTAATGTTGTGAAACATTGGCCGCCACTAGAGACCATAAACGTAGATCCGGCTCGTACTGAGCTGCTGATCTTAACATGTGGTTGAGATCTGACCGGGTGTTCCAGAAATGTTTCAGGCTTTTTTCATTTATGTAACAACGTCTGAAAAGGTTTTCAGACTCAGAGGCAGTTTAATAAAAGATGAAAGTGTACCTTCTGCACACGCGTTCACTTCAGATCACTGGTGAAGAAAAGAAGTCATTCAGCAGCAGAAAGTGATCTCACACAGAAATATTAATAAAACCCAGGCGGTGGGAGTCGTTAGTTTCCTGTTTAGGGTTATTATTGTTTTAGATTTATAGCCGTGTTAGCATATTAGCAGTTAATGTGTTTGCTGTATCTCTGAGCTGCAGTGATGATGCCGTTAATGGAGTTGTATTTGTGTGTCGGGGGAGTTTCTGTTCTAATGAGGAAAACATCACAGAGAAGTGAGAACATGCTGATTGTGTTCTCGGAGAACATCAATCTAACGCCGGAGTTTCTCTTAAAACCTCTGTTTCTCAGCTTTATTGGGTTTCTCTGCCCTCGGGAGACGCCGGCGCTGGTTTTAATCTCAGTGAAACAAAGTGCTGGAACTCAACACAAACCTGAATCCACCATTAACAGGCATTTAGAAAAGAACATGACACCTCACCTGTCAGCACACTTTCACACCTGGACCTACCTGCAGGACTTTAATGAGCTAACTGAACATGTTAGCAGTTTTACTCGTTTGTCTCGAAACATATTTGCAGGGACTCTTTAATAAAATCTAAATCATCAGACAGGCATCTTTGTGATTTTGGACCAGGTTTGTTTCAGCACTAACTCACTGGGCCTTTTTAGGTAAATCCCTGTTCTGCCTAAACTCATCGGTCACCTTCTCATTACCGACCTGCAACCTGCGCTCAAGTCCACACCTCTTTCAGCCGCCACTCCTTTCAGTTCTCAGCTGCCAAATCATCTGAACGCTTTACAGAAACCCCTGAAACTCGAGACCCTTACTCTCCAGTCAGCCTTTAAAGACCTCCGTCTGAGGTACCGACTGATCGTTGCACGTGTTAATACTAATATAGTGCGTCTTTGTTTTTATTAGGTTTTTGCCACCTTCTCACTTTTAGATCTTTTGTTCACCAAACTGGCGTATTTGCACTTTCATTTGCGTTCTTATGGTTTCTTATTTTACCATTTTGCACAGATCTGCTCAAAAATAATTTTCCAAATATGCTAAGTGTTGCTCTTTGTCGCTTTGAATACCAGCTGACCTCTTTGAACAGACGTCACCTTCCACAGACTGTATGTATATACTATCTACTGCAGTTTGTATTTTGTATATTTATATGTGATACTACACGTTGTACTGCATGGCTTTGCTTCATTTTGGCCAGGTCGCCGTTGCAAATCAGAATCTGTTCTCAGTCGGCCCACCTGGTTAAATAAAGGCAAAATAATCATTTTAAAAAGGTCCAGTATGTGAATCTGGCACAGAAACTGCAGTATTTGTATATCATTGTCTTTCCTTACTTTCGTTTGTGTCTGTAGTTTATTCTATTAGCTGAAGAAGACTGTGAGACTCTTCGTCCTCTTTTTACCAGCCTCTCCCCTCATGTCACATCCGCTTGTCATCTGAAAGCTTTTTCTTCCTCGTCGTGTCGACACCCGTCTGTCTCCAGACTCTCAAACTGTCTCTCAGCGTCTCCTTCTCCTGCTGGAACTGATTCAAGGCCGTCAGTCAGAGTTTAAAGTGACTTACGTCTCTCTGGACATCAGTGTCCAGCAGTGAGGAGGTGAAGCGAGCATCACTGTCCATTAGAACTCCTCCATCAGTGTTTAGACTGAAACCTCCTGAAGACAGATCGCAGAGACCCGTCTCTTTAAGTTTTAAAAACCCTCCTTCTTTGTTCAGAGATGCTTTTAGTTTGAAATACGACTTAAATCTTCCAGTTCTGCTGCCAGACAACGCAGAAAAAGTTTCAAAGCTTTCAGTACTCGACAGTTTGGTGACGTCTGTTTTGTCAGTCCAAAGCCAAAACATATTCAGCAATAATTCACATTTCAGAACATTTTGCTTATAAAATGACTAATAATGTGTTTTTAAAAGGAGCGGCAGGTTCAGTGTTTTACGTGGACTCATCACATCAGTGTGACTCCAAACCGAAGCTCTTGGTCGCAGCAGAGTCTCGGTCACAGCAGCAGCAGAGTCTCAGTCGCAGCAGAGTCTCGGTCGCAGCAGAGTCTCGGTCGCAGCAGAGTCTCGGTCGCAGCAGAGTCTCAGTCGCAGCAGAGTCTCGGTCGCAGCAGCAGAACAGTCTCAGTCGCAGCAGAGTCTCGGTTGCAGCAGAGTCTCGGTCGCAGCAGCAGAACAGTCTCAGTCGCAGCAGAGTCTCGGTCGCAGCAGAGTCTCGGTCGCAGCAGAAGTCTCGGTCGCAGCAGCAGAACAGTCTCAGTCGCAGCAGAGTCTCGGTCGCAGCAGAGTCTCGGTCGCAGCAGCAGAACAGTCTCAGTCGCAGCAGAGTCTCGGTCGCAGCAGAGTCTCGGTCGCAGCAGAGTCTCGGTCGCAGCAGCAGGTCGCAGCAGAGTCTCGGTCGCAGCAGAGTCTCGGTCGCAGCAGCAGAACAGTCTCAGTCGCAGCAGAGTCTCGGTCGCAGCAGCAGAACAGTCTCAGTCGCAGCAGAGTCTCGGTCGCAGCAGAGTCTCGGTCGCAGCAGCAGAACAGTCTCAGTCGCAGCAGAGTCTCAGTCGCAGCAGAGTCTCGGTCGCAGCAGAGTCTCGGTCGCAGCAGCAACAGAGTCTCAGTTGCAGCAGCGTCTCAGTCGCAGCAGAGTCTCGGTTGCAGGCCACAGGTCACATGTCCTACATGTACAGGCAGGTGATCTGTGGAGCCACCGGATCCTCTCATGGTCAACTGACCGGAGATCAGGTCACACAATGAGGTGTAGAGAGAAGTAAACCTGATCTGGTCCAGGTCTGACACACAGACAGAAATCAGAGCAGCTTAAAGCAGCATGTGAGGCCCCCGGAGGACCCTGTTACTTGAAACTGCGACAGTGCGTGACAGGAGGGTCATATAGTCGACTGTTGTCTGGCCAAAAGATGTCCTCCAGAAAACAACAACTCTTTGTTTGTGTTATTATGTGACTTTGTTGTTTTTATTTGATGTTGTTTTTTTGTTTATTATTGTTTGACTTTGTAATTTTTGTTGATTTGTTATGGTGTGGTGATGTTTTTGTTGATTTGTTATAGTGTGGTGTTGTTTTTGTTGATTTGTTATAGTGTGGTGTTGTTTTTGTTGATTTGTTATGGTGTGGTGATGTTTTTGTTGATTTGTTATGGTGTGGTGTTGTTTTTGTTGATTTGTTATACTGTGGTGTTGTTTTTGTTGATTTGTTATAGTGTGGTGTTGTTTTTGTTGATTTGTTATAGTGTGGTGTTGTTTTTGTTGATTTGTTATAGTGTGGTGTTGTTTTTGTTGATTTGTTATAGTGTGGTGTTGTTTTTGTTGATTTGTTATGGTGTGGTGTTGTTTTTGTTGATTTGTTATGGTGTGGTGTTGTTTTTGTTGATTTGTTATGGTGTGGTGTTGTTTTTGTTGATTTGTTATGGTGTGGTGTTGTTTTTGTTGATTTGTTATGGTGTGGTGATGTTTTTGTTGATTTTTTATA
>NC_060172.1:3410832-3437681 GCF_021292245.1 Micropterus dolomieu | reverse complement strand
GTGTGGTGTTGTTTTTGTTGATTTGTTATAGTGTGGTGTTGTTTTTGTTGATTTTTTATACTGTGGTGTCGTTTTTGTTGATTTGTTATGGTGTGGTGTTGTTTTTGTTGATTTGTTATGGTGTGGTATTGTTTTTGTTGATTTGTTATGGTGTGGTGTTGTTTTTGTTGATTTGTTATAGTGTGGTGTTGTTTTTGTTGATTTGTTATAGTGTGGTGTTGTTTTTGTTGATTTGTTATAGTGTGGTGTTGTTTTTGTTGATTTGTTATGGTGTGGTGATGTTTTTGTTGATTTGTTATGGTGTGGTGTTGTTTTTGTTGATTTGTTATAGTGTGGTGTTGTTTTTGTTGATTTGTTATAGTGTGGTGTTGTTTTTGTTTATTTGTTATGGTGTGGTGTTGTTTTTATTGATTTGTTATGGTGTGGTGTTGTTTTTGTTGATTTGTTATGGTGTGGTGATGTTTTTGTTGATTTGTTATAGTGTGGTGATGTTTTTATTTATTTGTTATGGTGTGGTGTTGTTTTTGTTGATTTGTTATAGTGTGGTGATGTTTTTATTTATTTGTTATGGTGTGGTGTTGTTTTTGTTGATTTGTTATAGTGTGGTGTTGTTTTTGTTGATTTGTTATGGTGTGGTGATGTTTTTGTTGATTTGTTATGGTAGCAGGTAGGAGAAACATACAGAGTTACCCTTTAACAATCTTTAATTTGACAACAAAGATCTGCAATCTTAGTAAAGCATCTATACGTTTGAATCAGTATTGGACATAAATAACAGATGAGATCAGCGGCTCCTCTCTGGGATTTTTCAGCTCCTCCTTCTGATTCGATCTCACGACCCTGTTTTACATTCACAGCTAAAATCTACATCTCCATGTCTGATGCATCTGCAGGAATAATAAAGAATAATAATAATAAAGATGCCAACATGCTCATCATCAGTTGCAGTTTTTGTTCAGAACCTTTAGCAACTTTGGAGATTTGTTCGTGATCAGTTCATCAACCGACACAAAATCAGAAACAATCTTGGTTCTCGATTCGTTTTTAAAGCTTCTCAAATGTGAAGATTTATAAATAAGAAATGTTGACGTTCCCCACATGATATCTGATTATTGATCCTCACGTCGGCCTGACAGGTGAAAACATCTCGTGTCACATCATGACTCCGGCTTCGCCTCTCGGCCGCTCACAGATGATCATCAGTGATCTCTACACGGCGTTCTGCTGACACCAGCTGATCTGAACTCCCAGAATGCCGAGAGAGAAGTGAAGCAGCAGCTCTGCTTTCCCCTTCGTGTGCGCTCAGTGAACCTGCTGTGTTCCTTTAAATAAAAGGAGGTCTTCTTCCTGCAGCTGAAGGAGTGTGTGTGTGAGCTGCAGCTGTGCAGCAGTGTATTTATCTGTCTGTCATTGATATTCACAGCCAGCTCCGGATCAATGAGCCCGACACGCCGCCTATTATTTCATTTCTGGTGTCTAAAAGACGAAGAAGCCGCGACTTGGCTCAATTGTTTCCTGTCGGTTTTGGCTGACTCGTCACAAAGTGTGTGTTTGTGTGTGGGGGGGTTAAACATCCAGAGAGACCGAGAGGTGGAGGAGGAAAGTATCAGGGACTCCACCATCATTAAATAATTAATAATAATTATAATAATAATAATAATTATTAATCTAAACTTTGTTCTTCTCATTATTAAAAACAGATGTACAAAGACCCAGAGGGCCCGAACCTGAATAATAAAGCACAGCACACACAAACCAAAAGGTATACTGTATACACAAGAAATATAAATGTTATTTTCTTCAGTTAAATCATCTACCAAACAAAAAATTAGGATTAATGGTTCTTCTGATTTCCATAACCGAAGCAAAAGTCACATTCAGCGCAGCATTAAAATCCAACAACCACCAAGAAACTGGGATCTGAGCCCTTTTTATCTTTAACAAAAGCAGAAATTCAAACTGCTGATCACGTCAACGTCAGATTCATAATGCACCCACTGAATCATCTGTAAATACATTTCTTTTACCTGAAAATGCAGAGAAGGAGCTTTTTAAAGCCCTCAGTATGTGTGCAGGTAGCGCTGCCTGGAATTTATTTTTATTTTACCAAGAAAGTCCCACTGAGACGGAATCTCTTTTACAAGGGAGACGAGGCCGAGAGGGCAACCAAAGCGCTGAGGGCGCCAAGCTTTAGCTTAACCTGGGGCTCCTTCCAAGACCAGGGGCCATATGTGTTGCCTGAGAGGCTAAATCCAGGGCAGCTGTGCTCCCTTTAAGTTTAAATGCTAAAGATAAAGAACTGAAGGAGACTTGATTTTAATGTATGATGAACGGTGTTTCAAAGTGAAACTAAAAGTGACTGTCTCCGGTTCCACCGCTCACGTCAGGGCTGATCGGCTTTGATTGGTTGACTGATTTGGTGATTTTCAGATTAAATGTACGTCAGGGGGGTAAACCTGGGAAGAAAAAAACCTACTCCAAATATGCTGACTTATTATATTATTATGAGAAACACTGGAACAAAATCTAATAGCGCTGCAACGAAAAGTCGAACTTTTTGGATAATCCAAATGTTAGAAAATAATTCTCTGATTCTAGCGTCTTAAATGTGAATATTTTCTGGGACATTAAACTGAGCATATTTAGTTTGTAGACAAAACAAGACATTTGAGGACACCATCTCAGGTGAATGACATTTTCACCATGTTCTGACTTATTATAGACCAAACAACTGATCGAGCATTCGAGAAAATAAAGAGGGTAATTGATCAAATCTGTTTAACTTTTAAGACCTGCTGTGTGGAGCTGGATTAGATCGGCGAGGATGTGACATGTTTTCATGAGCACGATGACGCTCAAACTCCACTAGCGGGTAAATCCAGCCCTGCGGCCGTTCTTCAGTCATCTTCCTGTCAGTCTCAGAGTTTGGGGAAAAGCCTCATCACTCTCCAAATATGCAAATCCTCCTACTTCTCCTAATCAGCCTCTTCATCAGCCCCCTCTTCTTCTCCTCTGTAATTGTCTGGCGTCCAAATATCACCCGACTCTGGCACTGAGCCGCTCTGAGGCTCATTAAAACGGTCATTTCCAAATTAAACAGGAGCAGCGTTTTGGGACGAGTCGAGCTCTCTTCTGACGACACAAACCATCTTTTCTGCTCGGCTGCTCCTCTAAGGTGGCTTCATTACAGAGCCCATTAAAAATAATCACTTAGACGCGCAGAGAAAGTCTGCGTGTGTGCTCTGCGCAGCTAATGCATTAATTTAATTAGCAGCATTAACAGCGTATCGTCCCGCAGAGAGAGAAGCAGAAAGAAAGACAGTCAGAGAGGAAAGTGCGACTCTAAAAACAGCCATGAAGAGTATGAAAAGGTCAGCACCAGCAGCACCAGCAGCACCCGGTCTCCGGTTCACTTCTGCATCAGGGTCCATTATCTGGGATCCATTTACTGCCCTGCGAGGCTCTGAAATCACCTCCTTCACATGCAGCTCTCTGAATAAAAGAAGCCTGAAAGTCACAGAGGAAATCACCATTATTTACCACTTCCTGTTGACGTCAAATGGAAAGTAAAATTAAAGCTGATGATGTGCTGCTGCCTGCTAGTCTGGTCTGAAGCCCCCCCTGACTCCCTACTGTACCTTAAAGCCCTTGATATACTTGCTTTTAACTACGCGTTCGCGTACGCAAGATGGCTGCCATGCGCATCCTGCGTTCCTTTGGAGTGTAGGTTGTGCACGTCTCCAGAACTCTAACTCTGGATAGAACTCGTTGCCATCGTGGCTTAGGGTTGGCTAGCCGACCAGAGGCAGAGGATGAAGTCCAAGTCAACAGCGGCGGAGTCAGTGGACTATCCAGGTTAGAGTTGGGCTTTTGTCAGGTTCAGGGAAACTGATGTTTTTTTCGGTTAAATACTAAACGTCTGGATTTCATTTCAGATCTGCTCCCCAGATTAGCTTAGCTCTGAGGCTAACAAATCTCTTATCAAACCCCTTATTAGCAAAGAGCATTATATATATCTCATTTTCAGCCTGCGCTAACCGTCACTTTTACTTTAATGACAAACTCCTCTGGAGGCAGATCAGCTAGAGCTAATTAACATTAATCCTGTGGGCCAAAATTAAACTGTTTCCTAGTACCTGTGTTCCCTGCAGACCGGGGTCGGCGGTAATCAAAGATCACGTGTGAGGAACAAAAGAAACAAAGTGTCCAGACTGTCGCGCTGTGATCCACACGTGATATTTAAATCAGCGGCAGAATCAAACTGCTGATTGGACTCAGTGACGTTCAGGGTGGAGTTACTCCTCTGACCGGGTGGAGTTGGACCAGCTGACCCCGTGCCCTGAGCCTTGTCACCACGCTGCACCGAGGACTCTGATCATGTGCGCATTAAAGTAAAGTGACACCAAACTACAAGTAGCCAGCGGTACGTATCGATGTCCATCTTGCAGATCGCGACTGCAGCCAATCAGGTTACAACCTTTTATGTAATCTGGGGTGTTTAACGCACAAACGAGACTTGGTTCCCTGAATTTAGTCTTAAAGGGGCAGCACCTCCTCCCAGGCAACGCAAAGATCAAACCTGGAGAGAACTCTGGGAACAGAAGTATCTTCTCCTGCTGTTGATTCAGAACCTGAGTGTGGCTAAAACACTCTGCTGTGAAAACTGTTCAGTTTGAACCCACAGCTGAGGATCCAGAACCGTACTTACACCTACCAAGTCCCCACCGGACCTCTCTCTTGGTTTTCAATCAATTCAATTCAGCTTTATTGTCAAACAACAATGTTGACAAAGCTACAAATAAATAACAAAACAATAAATTCTCTCTCTCTCTCTCTCTCTCTCTGTCTGAGTCAGTGTCTCTCTCTCTCAATTCAATTCAATTCAAATTAGCTTTATTGGCATGAATGTGTAAAAGCAATATTGACAAAGCATGATACAAACTAATTAAAGCGTGTGTGTGTTAAAAAAAATAAAAATATATTAAAAATTAAAATACATTTAGCTGACTCTTTTATCCAAAGCGACTTACAATTGCTATACATGTCAGAGGTCGCACGCCTCTGGAGCAACGAGGGGTTAAACGTCTTGCTCAGGGACACAATGGTGGATGTGTCACAGTGGGGGATTGAACCCGGGTCTCTCACACCAAAGGCATGTGGCAAGTGTGTGTGTGTGTGTTAAAAAAAATAAAACTATATTAAAAATAAATCTCTCTCTCTCTGTCTGAGTCAGTGTCTCTCTCTCTCTCAACAGGAGGTCATGTGACTGAATAATAAATGTCTGACGGGTCATGGCCCAGCAACATGAGAACCACACACAGGTCAGCGGCTGATCATGTGACACCTGGGTTCTGTTTTACAGGTGAGGAGACTTTAAAGCATGTTGACCTCCTGAGGGCCCACGTGAAACCAGAACCTGGTGGTTCTGTTCCAGATCACTCAGAGCCAAACGACACAGATAAAAGAGTGTGAAGGGATCTTTGTCCTGTTCCAGAGACCCGAGCAGGTCCTCACGACTTCTCATTAGGGCTCATCAGAAAACTGAAAGACTGCCAACAATCCAAAAAGTCACCACTTTCTGCTGATCCACTAACCAGTTCATCTGATCACTGTTTCAGACCTGTGCAGGACAGACTGTTAGCCGTTAGCATGATAGCCTTTAGCGTTTTAGCCTTTAGCATGATAGCCTTTAGCGTGTAAGCCTTTAGCATGATATCCCTTAGCATGATAGCCTTTAGCGTGTAAGCCTTTAGCGTTTTAGCCCTTAGCATGATAGCCTTTAGCATGATAGCCTTTAGCGTGTAAGCCTTTAGCATGATATCCCTTAGCATGATAGCCTTTAGCGTGTAAGCCTTTAGCATCATATCCTTTAGCATGATAGCCTTTAGCGTGTTAGCATTTAGCGTGTTAGTTGGAGTTCTCCAATCAGCAGCGGCGTGTATATGGGCGTATTAAAAAGGCAGTGAAGCGCCTGCGTACACAGCAGGGTGACGAAGGCGCCGCCGTTTCCCTTTAAAACGCTTGGCTACATTTAGTTGGAGCAGAACTCCGACCCAGCTTTGAGACGCTGCTGAGGGCTGCCACGTGATTGGCTGTCCGTTCCTTACTGCTACCTTGTGAGTACAATCTATTTGATAAGTGCAACGAGATGACTTCTGTTACGAACGGGCGAAGAATAAATGAAAGCGAGATGAAGCCTTGTTCCTGAGGTTAAAGTTGCCGTCCTGTTTAAACTCTGCAGAACATTTTCCACCAGCTTCAAACTGAAAGCCGCCGTCAGACGATAAAATATTGATGAGGTTTGTCGCAACACGGAGCCTCTCTGACATCAAGGTGTGATTAAATAACCTGACGACTGCATGTGTGTTTACACGCTGTAACAAAGACTCACTTCCTGTCAGTGAACACATGTCGGACCTGCAGAAACACAGAGAGAACGCCAGCTGCCGCCTTCAGCCCAAACAACGACAGAAGAGACGCAAAACAGCCGTTTCATGGCGTCTTTGGCCCGGCCAATCAGCACGCAGAACACCAACGCGCTCGACCGTTTCTGTTGTTTGAATCCAGCCGAAGCAAAGAAAAACACCTTCTCTAGGTCAGAACACCTGCAGCTCAACAACCAATCAGCCTGCTGATGTTTGATGACCGCATCTTCTGAGATGGTTCCCTATTCTTTATCTGCCCTGAGTACTGCCTGCAGGGTTGCCCTTCAGCCTCCAACCAGCGCTGCATGCAGCCTGAGAGGCAAAACCCAGGGCTGACAGGTTCCTAACTGATGCTGACCCGCTCAGATCTTCTCTCAGACAGATTAACAGACCGACTCTGCTGCTGCTTCCTCAGACTCTTTTCTGAGGCGGCGGCGTTTCCTGAAACTTCCTCTTCACTTTCAATAATCTAAAGAAAACGTTTAAAAGCAAGAAAAAGCTGTTCATGTTTCAGGCAGAGCTCTGGACTCTAACAGCAGCAAGACGATCAGTCGGTAAGTTCAGTCATTTCTTAACTTTGTCTCCTGTTTCCTCTGACCATCACTCGCTGCAGCCCGACAAGACGAGCGGGGCTCCAGCTCCAGTTATTTGCTTTACTAAACAGTAAATAAAGTAAAGTAACTCCTGCTCACACGAGGCAAACAGCGACAGCACAGAGAAAATGAAGCGAAGCGTTAGAGGCTGACAGGAAGTGCTGCTGAGGGCGGACAGAAGAAGAAGAGATGTGATTTCATTTTCCTCTGACAGACGCAGATTTGATCTTCAAACTGAATCAAACTACAACTGAAGAGATTTACTCTACTGAGCGCGCTCAGTGCAGATGAGGGTCACCGAGAGGTCGGCGCGCTCACAGAAGAAGATTAATGATCTGTGAGCTGCTGCAGGACTGAAAGGCAAACACGCAGAAGCGGACCTGGAAAAACCCACACGGTGAAACTCTCTCGTCACAAACGGACGCACATGGTGGCATTTAGCGCCGCTGCTCGGCGCTACAGTAGGCCTCATATGAAACACAGAACAGCCAGCGTGTGGAGGAGGGTGGGCTGGACGGAGGGCCCGACTTTGAACCAGGTTCACGGCCCCTGTGAAACAAAAAGTCAACATGAAAGATGTTTATTTAAGTTACATAAATTGCGTTGTTGACGTACGTAGTTATTTTAACCCAAACCGCGATCTCTTCCCATCCTGAAGGACTCTCTGTGCCTAAACCAAACTGCAGCGTTTCACGACTTCAATAATGTGCCGTTTCAAAGTAGCGATGTTTCGAAAGTCTAAAAACACGCTGCATATTTGCTGTTGCTAAGCGTTGCTAACTTGACCGCGGAGCCTTAAACGTCTAAAAATGAAGCAGAAGGGGGACACAGGGCGTTAGAAAGCGACGCCAAAGAGCCTTGACCCAGCGTCCAAATGTGAGGAGTCTCTCACTTGCGTCTTTGTCCCGCCCACCGCGGATTCATGGAGAGACGCAAGGACACCAAGCCAGGAGAGAAGGAACGAGGAAATGTGTTTGTAGAGACATGAGCGTCCGTTTGTGATGACGGCGGCAGCTGATCACAGCTGGATCAGCTGATCACAGCTGATCTAACAGCTGGAGAGACGTGTGAGGGAGTTTGTTTGTGTGCAGCAGGATCCTGTTTAACAAACACCTGCACATGAAGAATTTCAGCTTAGTGCACGTCCTGCTCCCTCTGCAGAGAAGCCATTTTCAAAATAAAATACCCCGTGCACACCCCCGATCGTATGTTCACATCAAACACAGTTTAAACAGACAGAAGGAACTTTTACCTACGTCATCAAAACATTTCTCACTAAATCAGCAAAATCTAAACATGTCAGCAAAATCAGGCAAAGCGCTCTTATTCTGAAAAGCTCCCAGTGGGCTCTGCGGGTCTTGTGGTCTATGATCAGAACCAAAGCGGGTCACACAGAGCTGTGAAGAAGGTCGAAGAAGCACAAAAAGGACAAGTCGTTAACGTGGGCAGAATTCCCATGATGCTTGGCGGTGAAAAGAGTTTTGCTATTTGTTTGAAATACAAAATGTACTTTTCTTTTTTCTTTTTAAACGTGTCTGTTTAGAGTAAAGTGTTTTCTGTTGGTCGTTGTGTTCTTGTGGTTTTTTCTGGCGGCTGCAGGAAACCAGGAGTGAAGTGTCCGTTTCATTTGAAGAGCGGCTGCACTGACCGATGAAAGCACATCTCTTGTACGGTCGTGTCTACGGGAAAATAACGTCGCGTTTGCGGCCACGCCTGGGTCGGCCGCCCCCATGCACCCACGCTATCTCCGCTTATGGCTTTCAGTTTATTTCCTCTTCTAATATCCTTCAACACCACTGCGTACACTTTATTTGTGCAGGTCACATCGTCACCGATCGATCGCTGCGTTCCATCATATCAATCCAACGATTTTGTTATTTGTTTTAGCGCAGCAGCTTCATTCTTTCTTTCATCAGCTGATTCTACCGGCGGCGGCGCCGGCTGCTTTCATCAGATGCTTCGGTGCAGTTTAGCGTCCGACTCCTAACCTGTTTTCTCTGCGTTACCGTCGTCTGTTTGGACTAAACTGGGGAACGAGCACGATCACTGAGGGAAAACGGGTTTCTTGCCGACAGGCATAATAAAAGTTGACGGGAGAAAGAAAAGAATCTCTCTAACAGGCTAAATGAAGAAAGTTGTGTGGGGTTTTTGTTGGTCAGACCTACAGTGAACTCAGATTTTAACTAGACGGTGAATCAACAAATCAAATATAGCCGAACACTTCGCAGCGATGCACTGGACTTTAATGTTTCTGTCCTGATGTCCAATCAACAACGGCTACCCAATAAGTGGGCGTGTCTGTCAGGAAAAGACTTCCGCGAAGGCGCCGGTGTATCCTCGCTCCTCTGAGCTTTGGGACGGCCTGCAAGATGGCGGAGCGAAACAGCTTCCGGTTCAAGCGAGGAAATGACAAATAAGAGATTTGAGAAGCACCTTGAGAGTCTGAATCCTGACCCTGTACTCCTCCTGTCCCCCCCAGAGCTCCCAGTCCCCTCCGGGCCCCACCAGGACCCACAGCCATGAGCGTCCAGACCCGGAGGATCCGCCTGAAGCCCTGGTTGTTGGCTCAGGTGAACAGCGGCAGGTATCCCGGTCTACAGTGGCTCAGTGCAGAACACAGACTCTTCCAGATCCCCTGGAGACACGCCACGCGCCACACGCCCGCGTCAGACGAGGAAAACACCATCTTCAAGGTGAGGTTCACCCTGACACACCTGACCTCTGACCTTTATCCTACACAAGTGAAAAATGGGTCATGAGGTTAGCTTCATGCTAGCTTAGCTTCACTTTAGCTTAGCTTGTGAATGTGTGACCGGTGTCAGGTCTCAGCGGCTATCAGGTGAAGGTCGAAGCAGAACGGCGTGTGAAATAGAGACGTGAACCCTTCAGAGTCCGGCCGCCTCTCTGAAGAGGCTCTGACCACTTCAGCAGAACTGTCGACCACTTCCTGTTTGAGCCTCTGGTCTGATTGGCTCCTCACTGCTGATGATGTCACTTCCTCCTTTGCTGGTCACTGCTTCTACTTTTGTGTCTGTGCTCTGACACGTGTGCAGAAGGTTTCATGTGTTCAGCATGAAGTGAGGACGCCGACTGTTTCGCTCTGTGTGAAACTGAAACACTTCCTGTCATGTGACTGCATCACCTCAAAGAGCAACATCAGTGAAATCAGCAGCAGCTGCTGGTTAGCTTAGCTTAGCTTAGCATAAAGCCCTAAAGCTCCCCTGTGAACACGTCTGCTTTAAAGTGAGCACGTGGCGTGTGTTCCTGTTCGTGGTTATAAAAACTCACATAGTGTTACTCCGCCCGTCCAGCGGAGGGTGGAGCGGCTGCTGGTTTCACTTGATGGTGAACTGCTAATTCAGTGGTGTGAGGAACACACCTGACTGACGTTTCCACGAGAGTATTTCCAACAGACTGTTCCTTTAAATGTGCTGTCGGTAGTTAACCCTGCTCTTTGTCTTGCAGGCGTGGGCTCTGGAGACGGGTAAATATCAGGAAGGCGTGGATGAACCCGACCCTGCGAAGTGGAAAGCGAACCTTCGCTGCGCTCTGAACAAAAGCAGAGAGTTCCAGCTGAAATACGACGGCACCAAAGAGACGCCGGTCCAACCGTACAAGATCTACGAGGTCTGTGAGCAGCCCGCCAACACAGGTGAGGACGCTCGCACACGTGTACAGGAAGTAGACGTCGCTCTGATCTAAGCACCTGCGTAGTTCACTGCAGTAACAGGGTTCACTTCGTAGTACTCTGTGGTACTCACACAGAGGCCCTCCTCAGGATCCAAACGTCTTTCTAAAACTTTTGTTGTCTCACCAGCTCAGTTCAGCTCGTGGTCTTCATCTTACTGAGTACCAAACACTTCCCCAGGACCCTGATGAAGACCTGAACCAGAACCCAGTCAGTCAGACTGGGTTCTGGTTCAGGTCGACGTTGTTCTTAGACAGTTAAAACACGTGCTCGCTGTTTCACTGGCTGACTCTATTCCTGCTGAATCATCAGACCAGGGTTCTGGACTCTGAACCAGGATTTGGGGGGGCGGGTACACTGCGGGTCACCATCAGGGCTCATTACTCTGTCTAAGTTTTATCTACTAAAGTGTTTGTGCAGCGCTTCTCACACAAGCCGACCGGGTTTCATCGTCAGGTCAGCGGGTGTATTTAAATGCCGACCGGCGCCGAGACGACCGCGCTGAGGAGAAGAATAAGAAATAAGAAACCAGCACCTCGCTGGCCGCCTGCTGGACGCCGCCTCTTCTTCTTCTTTCCTGTCAGAGATACGGAGCAGAACCCGGTGGGGTTCCGCCTGGTTTTTCTGTGGGAAACAGGAAACAGCGTCGCCGAGCTGACGTCACGCTAAAAAACTGCTCGGCGCCGCAGATGAAGCTGGATTCTGTTAAATCTTTGTTCCGGGGTCACTGTGATCAAACGAACCGGCGCTCGTTAGTTCACGTGTCTCTAAGTTTGTCAGACTGATGCAGCTGATCATCACACACAACATGCTAATGTTCAAGCTAACTGTAGCCAGCGTTAGCGTTAGCACCGCTGCTAGCTGCGCGTGTCAGAGGTGAAAACTAACGAGCTGCAGACAAACTGAGCTTTATTCTGATATAATATTAATAATAAGATGTGGAGGAGTTGGGTGAAGAAAGATCACTTCTGCTTGTCCCTGATGTGCGTTTTGTGTTCCAGATGGTGGTGAAGATGATGAAGAGGAGGTGAGGAGTGAAACGTGTAAATGACACATAGTTTGGTCACCTGACTTTCTGACCCAACAACTGTCTGTTTTATCCTCAGATGCCGAACCTGATGGAGCTCACCATCAGTAAGTAGAGACTTTCTCTCCAGGGGGGACCTGCAGTACCTGGACCTGAGGGAGTAGACTTTTTACCTGTTTTAAAGTCTCCAGGATACATCGTCTCTTGTTTTAAAGTTGTAAAAACAGTTTCTTTTTCTTGTCCACTTGCTGCTGTGATGTGACACAAATGAATCTGATCGTGACTCTGATGATGTCTCTTCAGACCCCAGGACCAGTGAGACCCCGTCCTTCAGCTCCTTCCCAGCTCACGCAGAGGTGAATCAGTTCAGTCTGTCCACCAACGGGACGTTTGGACCTCCACATGTGATCCCGGTACCGCTCGTCCCAGACAGAGTCGTCCCCATGCCCTCTGATCTCCTGGCTCGGGGTCAGATGGTGGATCAGGGGAGCTTCGTCCATCCGGGCGGACTCTCTAATGGACCCCAGGACCTGGATTCTCTGCCCCCACCGGCTGCTTCTGCTCCCCCCGTGTCAGCCCTGATGGAGACCGGCGGCATGGGGGATGTAGAGAACCAGGGGGACCCTCAGAACCACCAACCCTGCAAATACGACCTGCTGAGCAGCGTCCCATGTGAGTACGACCCCGTCCTCTGAGACAGAGCTGCAGGGTTTAAGATGTTCTGGTGGATTACAGCAGGGACAGGATAAAATGCTCCTTATTGAGCCCTGTCAGGGAAATCCAGACCGGCCCAGCAGCTCAGGGGAAACAAGAAAGAACCACATCTGTGTGTCCAGTACATCTTTGTGGGACCAGACGGGCTGGATAGGTCCACATTTTTCATTGATACTGACTTGTTCAGATTCAGGACTCATGTGGAGTCTATCCTGGTCCTGGATCAGTTGACCAACTCTTCTGCCTTGCAGGGATCTTGGGAGTTGGTTCATCCACTGTTTTGTGGACTTGGAGAAGGTTTACCTGGGATGCTGTGGGAGTATGGGGTCCAGGACCGAGCCAGTCGGTCCTTGTAGCACGTTGTTCGCCTCATCTCTGATGCAGAACCCGAGTTCTGACCCAGTAAGACCTGCAGCAGCTGTTGAAATGAGTCCTCAACCCTCTCCTAGTCCACTTCTGTCATTCCTGTGATGTTGAGAGGTTTGATGGTGACGTGAGAGAGGCGCTGCCCGTCCTGGTTTATAGAGTCCTGTAGCTCACAGCAGCTCCCCTCCTGACACCAGGTGCAGTTCGGTTCTTGTGGCGACGGTGAAGACGACTGTTGGGTGACAGAACAGAGGCCGGTTACTCGACAACACGTCAGATGTTTTTAAGCCTGGTTTAGGGAGACGGGGAAACTGCTAGCCTACCCTCACCGGGCTGGAGGTTCAGGGAACTGGACTTAAAGCAGGACGCGTGTCAGGTGGTCCAGCTTAACGTCTGCTCATCTTCAGGTCCCTCGTGTTACTTGGTTTAATGCTCAGACTGCACATCACTGCAGCTCTTGAACATTTTAGTTTCTGAGTGAAGCGTCTCACTTCTGTAAAATCTTTGTTGGGAGCTGCACATGCTCAGTAGCAAGGTAACGACGTCGTCTTGTCACTGTGCTGCACTTGACGCCCGGCTCCTCTCCAGGTGTTGTCTCTGGCTCCGTCTGATTAACACCTGGATCAACTCGTTTATATGTCCTCGAGTTGCTTCACCTGGACGTCACGCCCACAGTGAAGGTGTGGTGAACGGTGGAACAGGTTCTGTGGTGAAACGTGATCCAGATCCATGTTTCACTCTGAGCAGGCTGGATTTTTGACATGCTCATTTATACCTTCCTGTGGCACCATTTTGATTTTCCTGGTCCTGGTCCTGGTCCACTACTAACAGTCCTCTCTCTGTCTCTCTCTGTCTCTCGGCGTAGTAACAGATCTGGACCTGAAGTTCCAGTACCGGGGCCGGACCACAGGTTCTCTGACTGTCAGTAACCCTCAGGGCTGCCGTTTGTACTACGGACACCTGGAGCCGACCCCGGAGCAGGTGGAGCTGTTCGGACCAGTCACCCTGCAGCAGGTCTTGTTCCCGGGGACGTCTGAGGTCCAGAACCAGAAGCAGCGGTTCTACACAGAGGCCCTGCTGGACGTGATGGACCGCGGTCTAATCCTGGAGATCTGGGAGCAGGACATCTACGCCATCCGCCTTTGTCAGTGTAAGGTGTTCTGGTCCGGACCGGGCATGCCTGAACAGGGTCTACCAAACCCCATGGAGAGGGAGAAGAAGATCAAAGTGTTTAGCCTCAACGAGTTCCTGCAAGGTGACGAGTAGCTGCAGGCGGGAAGTCCAGAACCATGTGAGCCGCTTGCTAACCAAACCGTCTTCTGTCCACAGGACTGATCCTGTTCCAGAGGGGGGAAGCTCAGAACCCTCCCCCCTTCGAGATCTACTTCTGTTTCGGGGAGGACTGGCCCGACAAGAAACCCAAAGAGAAAAAACTCATCATCGTGCAGGTCTGTTCACGTGGCGTCAACACTCATAGCCCCGCCCACTGTGACGTCTCCCTGTTATAATGTATCATAGAGAGAATCACTCATCCAGCTGACGCTTCTATCCAAAGCAACGTACAGCTGATATATCTGTCAGAGGTCCTCCCCTGGTTCTGGTTCTGGCTGTGACCTGGTTTTGGTTTTCCTCAGGTGGTTCCTGTGGTGGCTCGAATCCTGACGGAGATGTTCTCTGGAGAACTCAGCTGGTCCACAGATAGCATCCGGCTGCAGATCTCAAACCCTGACGTAAAGGACCAGACGGTGGAGCAGTTCAAGGAGCTGCAGAGGCTTCTGCAGAGCCAACAGATCCAGGGGCCCTGGACCCCCAACATACCCTGAACACCAGGACGGCTGTCCTGCCTCATCATCATCACCACCAGCTCAGGACTCAGACCAGCACAGTTCCAGTCCTCTCCAGGTGTTTCAACACTGAACCGATCCTCTAACGGACCTTTACCCTGGACTCTACAGCCCTGATGAGTCCAGAACCTTTAACAGAACATGTAAAGATTCTTTTCAGCATCGGCTCAAACTCAACTTCAGCTAGAAAACAAACAGAACAGCAGTTTTTTCTTTGTAGCTCATTTTAAGAGAAGTGAAAATGAATCCAACGGCTGCAGGGCGCTCCGCCCCGAGTCCGCCGCGACAGCTGACGGCTGAGGACGGACCGACCTGAGCCCCTAAAATCAGCTGACGGCTGAGGTCGCTCCGCCCCGAGTCCGCCGCGACAGCTGACGGCTGAGGACGGACCGACCTGACCCCTAAAATCCGCTGACTCGCTGAAGTTGCTGCGCCGCGGTTGCTGGTGCTAATTGCGGCCATTATAGTCAATGAGTCCACCAGAAGCGGCTCTCCGTTCCGCAGAGAACAGGCAGCAGGTCTATTGTTACCGCTATCCGCGTCAAGCAGCACAGAACAGATCAAGCCGGGCAGGAAGTCAGACAGAACGGCAGATCCGGTCAATTTTCAAAGTAAAACACCCTGTGGAGACTCCCGATCGTAAAACACCAATAAACACGGTTAAAACGGACACAAAAATAAACCATTTAATTACGTAGCCTACTGAATCACAGCAGAAGCACAAAAAGCAAACAGTGGTTACCAAATCAACAAAATCTAAACAGAATGCTCTGATTCTGGCTCCCTGTGGGAGATGCAGCCTGAAGAAACGAGGTCACAGATCTGTGAAGAGGGTAGTAGATGCACGAAAAGGACAAATAGGTTGTACGCTCCGCTGCTGAGACGCTTCCAGTGGACTTAACGCCGGGCTGAGGACACATCAAAACCGTGGTGCAGCCGTAACGCGCCGTAGCCGGATTCAGTGGATTCCTGGCGTGCGTCCGTCCCTACGGCTGCAGGCCGGGCGGTCCGTCTTGTGTTCGCACCGACCCCCTTCAGACCTGGACTGCACTGTAAAAGATGGAGGTTACACGGATCACGTGGGTGTCTTCGTCCTGAAGGTTGGCTGCAGGTTTAATGTTCCGTTTTGTTTGACAGCCCTTCATGTGAGCGCTCGGACGTTCCCGATGTCTCGGACTTTGGAAGACCTCCACGTGATCCGTCTAACTCTGCTGAAGCCTGAAGTTGGCTTGTTGGATTAAATCAGATTGTAAAACCCAAATCTGTCCGTTAACCTGTGACACGTTCAGTGACCAGGAACACGTCGCTGTTTCAAACTGTTGTAGATCATTTCAATAAACTCTGCTGCAGTGTTCTTTCTTACAGCACCGTGTTTTTCCTTCTTTGTTTCCTAAGTAAACTGCAAGTCTGTGAAGGACAGAGTCCACCACAGACCACAGTAACGTCCACACTGACTAGCTGCTGATGTTCTTCTGTATTTATGATCCAGAAGGTGAAACCTGGCGACTCCATCAGGAAAAATTCAAGATTCCATTTGTGACGAGAAGTCGATCGACACAAAATGTTTTACTGTTTGTGTTTTTAGCTTTTCACTCAGGTTTCAGGCTGAAAACGGACTTTTAATAAACCGATCAGAATATTTATAGATGATGGAAATAATCAGTAGCTGCGCCTCTACAGAAAGAATCTGACCAAGATGTCAGATTCTTTCCTCTGGAGGTCTGACAGAGCTTCCCTGTAGCGCCCCCCTCAGGGCAGACTACACGTTTAACGTCCTGCGTCGGTCTGGATCAATGATGATCAGGTTTTAAATGCTTTCTGTCCACGACGGATCAGAGCGGGTTCAGGTCTGAGGATCAAGTGAGTCCAGAACCCCCAGCAGACGGGGTCTCCCCAAGGTGAGTGGGAACACAAAGGGCTGTAACTGTGACATCGCCTGTTTCAGGTTACCGGACGCTCAGATCCGGTTTCCTGCAGGTGTTCTTCAGGATTTAGGTTTTAAACTAGACCAGTGTGGAACGCTGCTGGTTGATGATTGGCTGCAGGATATTTCTGGCTGGGACTATGAGGGTCCACTCCAGGAAAAGAGTCGGCTGGTGAAAATGTTCTGTTGTTCTGGGTCAGACATGAGGAATAAATGAATAACTGAGTCTACATCAGTTCTACTTGATCAAGACGAGCCTTCTGCTGCTGGCACACGTCTTCATATCAGTGGTTCTCAAAGTGCGGTCCTCCAGGGTCAAGAAGAGGAATTAGTTATTTTCTCTGTAATTCATCAATAACGCAGTGACAGAACAGTTACATAAACTGTACATAATCTTGTAATTAAACCTCTAAAGTCCTGTCTGATGGGGGTCTAGTGGCTCCGGGATCTGACCTGTGTCAGGGTAGGGGTCCTGAAACATGTGAGGAGACTTGAGACTGAAATAATGATGAAGATGAAAAGTGTTTCACCTTCATCACCAGAGAACTGAGACACGAGCTGGTCCTCGAGACCACGGAGGACGTGTTGGTGAAGAACCAGCAGAGTCCATCTTCACCCGAGAGACACATCAGCCCTGACCCCTGACCCCCCTCCTCCCCGTCTGCTGGATGGATCTCTTTCTTACCTGGATGCTTTTTAACCGTCCGACATGTTCTCAGCTGCGTCCTGCAGAGTTCTCCATCGACCACAGGGGGCAGCAGTCAGCCTGGTCCCCTCTGGACATTAAAGCGCCAGCTAAACCTCTCAGTACCTGGGTAGTTGACAAATACGCAGTAAAAAAAACATTTTCTTCTAAAACAGCATTTTTAAAGAAAAAGAACATTTATGTTGTGTCAAATCTGAGCTTTTAGAAAATATAAGGGGTTATTATTATTATTATTATTATTATGATTTAAATGTGTCCGATGGTGTCTTTATACAAACATGAAAAAGATTCATCTTAACTGTAAGACACTGTTTTCATATCCTGTTTTTATTAGAAATGAAATTTTTAATAAAACTATTTTCCCCCTGAACTGGACCGTTTGAGCAAAAGTGAGTTAGACTTTGATGTCGTCCTTTCAAAACTGTTGAAAGTTATACAAATCAAACACTAAATCATTTCATACTATCAGTTTACTTCCTTGGTTGTTCTCTCAGGACCTCCCTGTTTATTTCCTCTCTATACTTCTGTGTCCTCTCTCTCCCAAACATTTCTCTCCCTCAGTTCTTCCTTTCTAAAATTTCATATTACTTATTTTCATGACACTTTACACCAGTACACATTTTCTGCAAAAACAGCTGAAAATATTTTTTACTGTAATTTTTACATTTAAAAACACTAAAAATGGACCAAAAGAAAACAAGGGAGTGAAACTACTCTTAATTAATCATTTAACATGCGTTTTAAAGAGACCTGTCCTCTGGTGTGACTGTCCAGAGGACGTTTCAGCCTTTTCGTGCCAGTTAACGACCATGCTACACCAAGCCAATCTGCCATTAGCAGTTAGCAGCACACATTAGCTCTAGTTTCTGTAATTATGTACTTTAACAAACAGTTTTGTATATTAAAAAATATAATTTAGGGCCGTCACACCAAAGGACAAAAACACATAACACTTTTATAGTGGTTCGGAAAAAGCTAAATATTTGAACAGTTCTGAGAGAAAAGCTTCGGCCACATGGTCTTTCAGCTAAATAAAGCTGACTGTTGAAACGAAGACATGGCGTCGCACCAGAGGACGTGGCATCCAGGGAGAAAATACGTTTTCAGAAATATGGATGAACTAAATGATTCCCATTCACTAAAACTGACACTTGTAACATTCTGCCTGAGCTATTTAGCAACATCTTTATGTGTGTCATTTTATTTTATAAAAGTTGTAATTTATTGAACCATGCTTGAGACACCACAAGACATTTTTGTGATTTGGCTCAAATGTAAGAAATCTGATTACAAAGCTGTTTTTACAACAACAGGTCCTGGAAAACAAACAAAGCTTTAACCGTTTACTGCACTTTAAATCGTCCTTTTTATTACTTTTACCTTCTGTGACAGTGAAATTGTCATGTCACGTTAACAACCCATCTGAGGTTTGAACCTGGCATCTGTCGGTGAAGCGGTAGTGACGCGTTTCACCCAGAGCCATGTAGAGACCTCCGTGATCCACCACCGGTGTAAAAACCAGCTTTACTGTGACCTTCAGTCTGAGTTAATGTGCTCTGCAGCGGAGAGGACTACGGCAGCCTGAGGCGGACAAACGTAAGGAAAGTCTGTTCAGTCAGAAACACAGAGCGAGGACGTCGCTGCTCTGACATGTCGGACCTGGAAACCTGACATTTACTCGGCCTACAGAACCCTCACTGTCTCAACTACTGCTGAGACAATCCCGGCTCCTCCAGGCTGCGTGTCGAAGTGTCCTTGGGCAAGATACTGAACCCCGAACTGCCCCTGGCGGCTGTTCCGCCAGTGAATGAATGTGTGTTAGTTTCTGTTTGAGCTCTTAGGCTCAGTGAGAGAGCTCACCTGGCCCTCACCTGGAGCCCGAGCCCACCTTCAGTTAGAGCTCACCTGGCCCTCACCTGGAGCCCGAGCCCACCTTCAGTTAGAGCTCACCTGGCCCTCACCTGGAGCCCGAGCCCACCTTCAGTTAGAGCTCACCTGTATCTCACCTGGAGCCGGAGACCACCTTTAGATAGAGCTCACCTGTATCTCACCTGGAGCTGGAGACCACCTTTAGATAGAGCTCACCTGTATCTCACCTGGAGCTGGAGACCACCTTTAGACAAGGTTCACCTGGAGCTGGAGACCACCTTTAAACAAGGTTCACCTGGATCTCACCTGGATCCCGAGCCCACCTTCAGTTAGAGCTCACCTGGCCCTCACCTGGAGCCCGAGCCCACCTTCAGTTAGAGCTCACCTGGCCCTCACCTGGAGCCCGAGCCCACCTTCAGTTAGAGCTCACCTGGAGCCGGAGCCCACCTTTAGATAGAGCTCACCTGGCCCTCACCTGGAGCCGGAGCCCACCTTTAGATAGAGCTCACCTGTATCTCACCTGGAGCTGGAGACCACCTTTAGACAAGGTTCACCTGGATCTCACCTGGAGCTGGAACCCACCTTTAAACAAGGTTCACCTGTATCTCACCTGGAGCCGGAGACCACCTTTAAACAAGGTTCACCTGTATCTCACCTGGAGCCGGAGACCACCTTCAGTTAGAGCTCACCTGTATCTCACCTGGAGCTGGAGACCACCTTTAAACAAGGTTCACCTGTATCTCACCTGGAGCCGGAGACCACCTTCAGTTAGAGCTCACCTGTATCTCACCTGGAGCCGGAGACCACCTTTAGATAGAGCTCACCTGTATCTCACCTGGAGCTGGAGACCACCTTTAGATAGAGCTCACCTGTATCTCACCTGGAGCTGGAGACCACCTTTAGACAAGGTTCACCTGGAGCTGGAGACCAGCTTTAAACAAGGTTCACCTGGATCTCACCTGGATCCCGAGCCCACCTTCAGTTAGAGCTCACCTGGCCCTCACCTGGAGCCCGAGCCCACCTTCAGTTAGAGCTCACCTGGCCCTCACCTGGAGCCGGAGACCACCTTCAGTTAGAGCTCACCTGTATCTCACCTGGAGCCGGAGACCACCTTTAGATAGAGCTCACCTGTATCTCACCTGGAGCTGGAGACCACCTTTAGACAAGGTTCACCTGGAGCTGGAGACCACCTTTAAACAAGGTTCACCTGGATCTCACCTGGAGCTGGAGACCACCTTTAAACAAGGTTCACCTGGATCTCACCTGGAGCTGGAGACCACCTTCAGTTAGAGCTCACCTGTATCTCACCTGGAGCCGGAGACCACCTTTAGATAGAGCTCACCTGTATCTCACCTGGAGCTGGAGACCACCTTTAGACAAGGTTCACCTGGAGCTGGAGACCAGCTTTAAACAAGGTTCACCTGGATCTCACCTGGATCCCGAGCCCACCTTCAGTTAGAGCTCACCTGGCCCTCACCTGGAGCCCGAGCCCACCTTCAGTTAGAGCTCACCTGGCCCTCACCTGGAGCCGGAGCCCACCTTTAGATAGAGCTCACCTGGCCCTCACCTGGAGCCGGAGCCCACCTTTAGATAGAGCTCACCTGTATCTCACCTGGAGCTGGAGACCACCTTTAGACAAGGTTCACCTGGATGTCACCTGGAGCTGGAGACCACCTTTAGACAAGGTTCACCTGTATCTCACCTGGAGCTGGAACCCACCTTTAGACAAGGTTCACCTGGATCTCACCTGGAGCTGGAACCCACCTTTAGACAAGGTTCACCTGGATCTCACCTGGAGCTGGAGACCACCTTTAGACAAGGTTCACCTGGAGCTGGAGCCCACCATTAGATAGAGCTCAGCCAAGTCCAGTTGGCCTTGACTTTAACCTTCGTTGCATAACTATGACCTGGATGACTTCAGACACCTTTAGATGGAGCTCAACTGGAGCTCACCTGGAGCCGTACGTCCACAGTGTCGGTGCAGTTCCCCTCGCTCTGCTGCAGGTGCTCAGAAAGGTGCTGACAGCTGATTGGTTCTCCTGCACGCCTGCTACAGACACACCCAGAACGAAACAGCGAGGCAGACATGTTTGTTGTTTCAGTTGTTTTTTATTGTTTACAACAAGGCTACATCACCAATGATGTCATGGTGTCAGTCTCTCCGTCTCATTACCCAGAGTTCACTCTGTCTCACTTTGTGGAAAAACAACTAAAATTCAACCAAAGTTAAAAAGGTCAAAGGTGACGCCAAATCCTCCATCACTCAGCCTCTACAGGCAGCCGCTCGGCCAAGAGCATCATGGGAAATTTTTTGGCTCTTTGTATGGCACGGACAAAAAACATCACGACCAAAGTCCCAAAAATAAATCTTCTCTTAAAAACTGTTGACCAGGCACGTCCTACGATTGATTACTGATGAAGATCCAACAGGACTGATCCGCATCAGCTCACTTAGTGAACTCCTCCCAGTCCTGACCCCGCCCACTTGCTGGACCCGACCCCGCCCACTTGACACCTGCTGCAGGTGAGGTCAGGTGAGGTTAGGGGTCGGGTTGGAGGACTCAGTCTGTCCAAGTCCTCACTCTGTCAGTCCTTCAGAGCGATTCGTCCTGTTTCACATTCAAAGTCCCTCCTCTTCATCTTCATCTCGTCCCTTTGGATCCTCGTCTGCAGTCGCAGCTTTTTGCCGTCACCTCTGAATGTTGGACAACAAAAGATTTAACCTGAAAGAGAGAAAGAGCGGAGGGTGACCTCAGAGCGTTACCTGCCACACCTGAGTGTCCAGGTGAGTCAGAGCAGACAGGTGAGTGTTACCTGGTGTCGTGTGAAGGTCGCAGCTATCGGAACAGTCTGGTGAACTCTCTGATGGCCCAGCACACCTGTTTACACTCCTCAGCGCTGCGGACAGGAAACAAGCATTAATACAGGTGATCTACCTGCAGGTGGTGCTGTGCTCATTATGCAGCAGGTGGAGGTGTTTCTACCTGAACAGTGATTTAGCGCTCAGAGTGTGAGGAGCCACTAAAAGATCAAACTGCTGTAATTAATAGACGTAATACATGATGTTCTAGCTCCTCCTCCAGGTGGTGGACTGATGTAGACTGAGTCAGTCACATCACAGGACCGTAAACATGATTATAGTAAACTCTCAGGCTGGACCGGTCCAGCTAGAATCAGCTGTACTTAGGGTTCTGGTGAACTCAGGTGAGTTCCTCAGAGCTCAGCTGAACACTCTGCGTTCCACGCCAGTCTGAACACGCCTCAGGCTGCTGAGACGACCAATCCAGTCCGTGGCTTTTTATCTGCTGTGAAATCCTGGACTTCAGTTCCTGCTCCTAAATCCTGATCCACCTAAGTCTCTGGTCCACACAGACACCAGACACTGGTTCCTGTCTTTGGATCAGCACATTAAAGATGTCACCAGATCCAGAGTGTCACTAGAGAAGCTCTTCCTGTCCTCAGAGTCTCTGATCCTTTCTGAGTACAGACTGCAGACTCTGTTTCACTTCCTGGTTCTAACTAAATCTACATCAGTCCAGAGACTTGATCAGCAACCTGCAGGAGGAACCAGAATATTATGAATCCAGTTCCAGCAGGTTCATGTCTGTGGTTTCATTAAGTTCTTCTCTCTCTACACGCTGTTTCATTCACTGTGCTTTCAGACCAAACGCAAATTTTCGTCGCTTTCCTCGCGTGAGTACATTTGCTGCGGTGTTCACACACAAGTTCAACGATAGCTGGAATAAAGTTCCATACACGTTTCTGAACTCACCAGGTAGTTCAACCTCCTCGCTTTCTTTTCTCCCAGCAATGTCCAGTTTTTATATAAATATGAAGTAGCGTCAAACGACGCCAACACCACTGGAACCAGATGTGCACGGAAGCTGCTGAGAAGCTCGAGTGAAGATAAATCAACGCTGTAATCATAAAAACTAAAGTAAAAAGCTAATTTAATAAAAGCAGTTTACTCCGAGCTCCTCCCTCGAGCAAACGGCGTAGTTGCGAGCAAAATCCAGTCCGACCACAGGTGTTTAATTGTCCGAAGCTGGAGCGCTTGAAAATAATCAACTCACGCGAATTCCTGATGTAAATGTCTATCTTTGAAATGGAATCTGGTGGCAGGTGCGCTGCAGGTGTCTCACCTGGTGACCTGTTTGTGGAAGTCAGTCAGCTGTTTGTGAGTGACGGTCACGGCTCCTCCTGACGTCTCCTTGGGTAAACCTTTCAGAGCGTTTTCTAACCAGCGACAGAACGTCTGAAACAGAAGACATCAGAGCCTGAGGGACGTCAGGAGACACACCTGAGCAGGTGTTACCGCTGCACTCTCGGGTACTCACGGGTCTGTCGAACACCATCACCTCCCACAGCACCTCGGCCACGTCGGGCAGCGTGTACGGCGGCAGACAGAAACAACACGAGTGCATCAGCTGAGTGACCAGCTGCTGGCCGTGCTGCTCCATGGCCTGACCAATCAGCTGCTTCCGCACCTCAAAGTCCTCCTCGTGCTGCAGAGAGAGGACGATGTTAGAAAGGACGACATCAGAGAGGACAACGTCAGAGAGGATGACGAGCGTTACAGGACAACGGTAGAGAGGGGACAGTGTTAGAAAGGACGAGCGTCAGAGAGAGAACGACATTAGAAAGGACGGCGTCAGAGAGGACAACGTCAGAGAGGATGACGAGCGTTACAGGACAACGGTAGAGAGGGGACAGTGTTAGAAAGGACGAGCGTCAGAGAGAGAACGACATTAGAAAGGACGGCGTCAGAGAGGACAAGTGTCAGAGAGAGGACGACGTTAGAAAGGACGACATCAGAGAGGACAACGTCAGAGAGGATGACGAGCGTTACAGGACAACGGTAGAGAGGGGACAGTGTTAGAAAGGACGGCGTCAGAGAGGACAAGTGTCAGAGAGAGGACAAGTGTCAGAGAGAGGACAAGTGTCAGAGAGAGGACGACGTTAGAAAGGACGACATCAGAGAGGACAAGTGTCAGAGAGAGGACAAGTGTCAGAGAGGACGACATCAGAGAGGACAACGTCAGAGAGGATGACGAGCGTTACAGGACAACGGTAGAGAGGGGACAGTGTTAGAAAGGACGAGCGTCAGAGAGAGAACGACATTAGAAAGGACGGCGTCAGAGAGGACAAGTGTCAGAGAGAGGACAAGTGTCAGAGAGAGGACGACGTTAGAAAGGACGACATCAGAGAGGACAAGTGTCAGAGAGAGGACAAGTGTCAGAGAGAGGACGACGTTAGAAAGGACGACATCAGAGAGGACGGCGTCAGAGAGGACAAGTGTCAGAGAGATGACGACGTTAGAAAGGACGACATCAGAGAGGACGGCGTCAGAGAGGACAAGTGTCAGAGAGAGGATGGCGTTAGAAAGGACGACATCAGAGAGGACAGCGTTAGAGAGACGACAGCGTTAGAAAGGACGGCGTCAAAGAGGACAGCGTTACAGAGACGAGAGCGTTACAAAGGACGGCGTCAAAGAGGACAGCGTTACAGAGACGAGAGCGTTACAAAGGACGGCGTCAAAGAGGACAGCGTTACAGAGACGAGAGCGTTACAAAGGACGGCGTTACAGAGACGACAGCGTTAGAAAGGACGGCGTCAAAGAGGATAGCGTTACAGAGACGACAGCGTTAGAAAGGACAGCGTTAGAGAGGATAGCGTTAGAGAGACGACGGCGTTAGAAAGGACGGCGTTAGAGAGGACAGCGCTAGAGAGACGACGGCGTCAAAGAGGACAGTGTTAGAAAGGACGGCGTCAAAGAGGACAGCGTTACACAGACGACGGCGTTAGAAAGGACGGCGTTAGAGAGGATAGCGTTAGAGAGACGACAGTGTTAGAAAGGACGGCGTCAAAGAGGACAGCGTTACAGAGACGACAGCGTTAGAGAGGGGACAGCGTAAGAAAGGACGGCATAAGACCAAAAGTGAAGTGAGCATTGTGAGCAGTGCCAAACTAAAATGTTTATATTTCTGCTTCACGCTGCTCAAAACATTACCCACAATGCAGCCCTGCACTTCACGTGTTTACACAACGCTTCAGCTCGTCCTCCTGAAGGACACGTGCACCCTGCGCTGCTGTACATGTGATAGACAAGCGAGTCTAACATCGAGTGTTCAAACCCCCAACCTTCATTATTCTCTATCGAGCAGAGTCCTTCTGGTCCCGTTTAGAGGACACAGAGGACAGTTTCCCTGCAAAACATCTAAATGTCATTATTTTGGCCGACATTGTGATACTATTGTGTTGAAAAGCATATTTAAATGGTTCTGGTGCGACTGATTCGCACCGATCACAGATCTTTTCTTCAGTCTGTAGAAGACGACTCTCTGCAGCACCACTTTCATTTCAAATGTTCTTCACACATTCAGCCTTCAGGAGTTTCTGCTCCTGCTGTGATTTGAAAATACGATTTGGATTCATTGTTCAGCCCTACTGACTGATTGCTATCCAACTTTACACCACGGATCCTTCCACTGGGAAAATATTTTAACATTGGGCTGTTAATCTGCTGCACTGACTGTTTCTGTCTTAGATCCTCTGTGTGCGTCGTCTATGGTAGAGCTGACGATAAAGTTGACCCCGCAGATTGGACTAGTGGTCCGTGGTCTGGGGCTGCATTGATAAAGCCGACGTCACGATCGGATCGTCCCGTCAGCGCAGGTTTAATCTGTGACTCACGTCGTTGGCGACTCCGGTGTGGATGAGGTCTCGGACAAACTTCATGACGCTGCAGTTGGCGTCCCGGTGGTCCAATGAGGTGGCGGCGATGGCGCACTGGATGATGTGAACGATGATGCTGCTGCTGAGTAAAGTGACGGGACTCCTCTGGACGAACCTGAACGGAAACGAGGAGACGTCAGGTCCTGAATCACACCTGAGCAGGTAAAGGTCGGATGAACCTGCACTCACCTGGTGGCCAGTCTGAACAGGTCGTCCACCGTGTCGGGGTGATTCCTCAAACCGTTGGGCTGCTCCAACAGCTGGAAGGTCGGCATACACAGAGCCTGGAGGAAGAGGGAGGAGCTCATCATCATCATCACCTGTCAGAGTCTGTTTCACCTGAGCAAGCCCTCCTTTTAATCAGAACTGTGTGTCTTCATCAAGTATTGGCTTTGCACTGGGATGGGTTTTATTGCACGTTCTGAACAGGTTGTACAGGAGCGAGTTTCCCTGGCGGACAGGCCAGTTTATGTGTTGTACAGGAGCGAGTTTCCCTGGCGGACAGGCCAGTTTATGTGTTGTACAGGAGCGAGTTTCCCTGGCGGACAGGCCAGTTTATGTGTTGTACAGGAGCGAGTTTCCCTGGCGGACAGGCCAGTTTATGTGTTGTACAGGAGCGAGTTTCCCTGGCGGACAGGCCAGTTTATGTGTTGTACAGGTGCGAGTTTCCCTGGCGGCCAGGCCAGTTTATGTGTTGTACAGGAGCGAGTTTCCCTGGCGGACAGGCCAGTTTATGTGTTGTACAGGAGCGAGTTTCCCTGGCGGACAGGCCAGTTTATGTGTTGTACAGGTGCGAGTTTCCCTGGCGGCCAGGCCAGTTTATGTGTTGTACAGGAGCGAGTTTCCCTGGCGGCCAGGCCAGTTTATGTGTTGTACAGGTGCGAGTTTCCCTGGCGGCCAGGCCAGTTTATGTGTTGTACAGGAGCGAGTTTCCCTGGCGGCCAGGCCAGTTTATGTG